>NW_026110496.1:600000-772349 GCF_024679095.1 Eriocheir sinensis
ACAAATTTAAATATTTTATGTGTATTTTGGTATATATATTTTTATAAGAAATGCGCTATTTGATGGGAATTTTGCATCTTTATTTTCATACAAATTTACATTATTTTATTAATATTCGGTGTATTTATTTTGATACGATCTTACATTATTCTATTTGTTTTTGTATATATTTTTTTTTATACATATTTACATTATCTAATGAATATCTTGCATAAATATTTCATACAAATTTATTATCTATTATTTATTTTCATACAAATACACATTCTTTTCATGATATTTTGTTTATTTATTTTGACACGAATTTACATTACTTAATTTGTATTTTATATATATATTTTTATACGTATTTACATAATTTCATGTGTATTTTGTATATATATTTCTATAGAAATCTACGTTATTTTATGTGTATTCGTATATATATTTTGAAACAAATTTACAATGTTTTATTTGTATTTTGCGTTTTTTTTCAATACAAATTTACCTTATTGTATGTGTGCATTTTGTATATTAATTTTAATACAAATTTAATTATTCTATGTGTATTTTTGTATATGTATTTTTTAAAAAAAATATGCTTTATCTTATGGGTATTTTGCATCTTTGTTTTCATACAAATTTAAATTATTTTATTGATATTCTGTGTACTTATTTTGATACGATTTTACATTATTCTATGTATAACAAAAATAAATACAGAATACAAAAAAATAGATATGCAAAATACATAGAAACAATGGAAATTTTATTTCAAAATATATATACGAATACACATGACATGGTGTATTTATTTTGATACGATCTTACATTATTCTATTTGTTTTTTGTATATATATTTTTATACATATTTACATTATTTAATGTATATCTTGCATATATATTTCATCCAAATTTATTATCTATTATTTATTTTCATACAAATACACATTCTTTTCATGATATTTTGTTTATTTATTTTGACACGAATTTACATATATATATATATATATATATATATATATATATATATATATATATATATATATATATATATATATATATATATATATATATATATATATATATATATATATATATATATATATATATATATATATATATATATATATATATATATATATATATATATATATATATATATATATATATATATATCTATTTATACATAATTTCATGTGTATTTTGTATATATATTTCTATAGAAATCTACGTTATTTTATGTGTATTCGTATATATATTTTGAAACAAATTAAGTTTGATTTATATGTATTTTCAATACAAATTTACCTTATTGTATGTGTGCATTTTGTATATTAATTTTAATACAAATTTAATTATTCTATGTGTATTTTTGTATATGTATTTAAAAAAAAATATCCTTATCTTATGGGTATTTTGCATCTTTGTTTTGATACAAATTTAAATTATTTTATTGATATTCTGTGTACTTATTTTGATACGATTTTACATGATTCTATGTATAACAAAAATAAATACAGAATACATAAAAATAGATATGCAAAATACATATAAACAATGTAAATTTGTTTCAAAATATATATACGAATACACTTGACATGGGTATTTTGAATCTTAATTTTCATACAAATTTACATTATTTTATTAATATTTTCTGTATTCATTTTGATAAGATTTTACATTATTTTATTTGTTTTGTATATATTTTTTTATACATATTTACATTATTTAAAGTGTTTTTTGTATACATATTTGATACAAATTTACGTTATTTTAAGTCTATATGTTTATATATTTTCATTCAAATTTACATTATTTTATGTGTATTTTGTATATGTATTTCAATACAAATTTACCTATTTTTATATGTTTTTTTTTTGATTCGGTGTATTTATTTTGATACGATCTTACATTATTCTATTTGTTTTTTGTATATATTTTTTTATACATATTTACATTATTTAATGAATATCTTGCATATATATTTCATACAAATTTATTATCTATTATTTATTTTCATACAAATACACATTCTTTTCATGATATTTTGTTTATTTATTTTGACACGAATTTACATTACTTAATTTGTATTTTATATATATATTTTTTTATACGTATTTACATAATTTCATGTGTATTTTGTATATATATTTCTATAGAAATCTACGTTATTTTTTGTGTATTCGTATATATATTTTGAAACAAATTTACAATGTTTTATTTGTATTTTGCGTTTTTTTTCAATACAAATTTACCTTATTGTATGTGTGCATTTTGTATATTAATTTTAATACAAATTTAATTATTCTATGTGTATTTTTGTATATGTATTTTTTAAAAAAATATGCTTTATCTTATGGGTATTTTGCATCTTTGTTTTCATACAAATTTAAATTATTTTATTGATATTCTGTGTACTTATTTTGATACGATTTTACATTATTCTATGTATAACAAAAATAAATACAGAATACACAAAAATAGATATGCAAAATACATAGAAACAATGGAAATTTTATTTCAAAATATATATACGAATACACATGACATGGTGTATTTATTTTGATACGATCTTACATTATTCTATTTGTTTTTTGTATATATATTTTTATACATATTTACATTATTTAATGTATATCTTGCATATATATTTCATACAAATTTATTATCTATTATTTATTTTCATACAAATACACATTCTTTTCATGATATTTTGTTTATTTATTTTGACACGAATTTACATTACCTAATTTATATTTTATATAGATATATATATATATATATATATATATATATATATATATATATATATATATATATATATATATATATATATATATATATATATATATATATATATATATATATATATATATATATATATATATATATATTTTTTTTTTATACGTATTTACATAATTTCATGTGTATTTTGTATATGTATTTCAATAGAAATCTACGTTATTTTATGTGTATTCGTATATATATTTTAAAAAAATTTACACTTTTTATTTGTATTTTTTTTTTCAATACAAATTTACCTTATTGTATGTGTGCATTTTGTATATTAATTTTAATACAAATTTAATTATTCTATGTGTATTTTTGTATATGTATTTAAAAAAAAAAATGCTTTATCTTATGGGTATTTTGCATCTTTGTTTTCATACAAATTTAAATTCTTTTATTGATATTCTGTGTACTTATTTTGATACGATTTTACATTATTTTATTTGTTTTGTATATATTTTTTTATACATATTTACATTATTTAAAGTGTTTTTTGTATACATATTTGATACAAATTTACGTTATTTTAAGTCTATATGTTTATATATTTTCATTCAAATTTACATTATTTTATGTGTATTTTGTATATGTATTTCAATACAAATTTACCTATTTTTATATGTTTTTTGTATATTTATTTTCATACAAGTTTAAATTATTTTTGTTTATTTTTGTATATAGTTTTATACAAATTTAGGTTGTTTTATGTGTATTTTGTATATCTATTTTCATACAAATACACATTCTTTTCATGATATTTTTTTTATTTATTTGACATGAATTAACATTATTTAATGTGTATTTTGTATATATATTTTTATACGTATTTACATTATTTCAAGTGTATTTTGTATATATATTTCTATAGAAATCTACGTTATTTTATGTGTATTCGTATATATATTTTGAAACAAATTTACATTTTTTTATGTGTATTTTGCATATTTTTTCAATACAAATTTACATTATTGTATGTGCATTTTGTATATTAATTTTAATACAAATTTGATTAATCTATGTGTATTTTTGTGTATGTATTTTTATAAAAATATGCTTTATTTTATGGGTATTTTGCATCTTTATTTTCATACAAATTTACATTATTTTATTGATATTCTGTGTATTTATTTGGTATGATTTTACATTATTCTATGTGTATTTTGTATATATATTTTATATAAAATGTATTTGTTTTCATTTCATACAAATCTACATTATTTTATGTGTTTTTTGTTCATGTATTTAAATACAAATTTAACTAGTTATATGTGTATTTTGTATATCTATTTTGTATGTATATTTTCATAGAAATTTTCTCTATTTTATGAGTATTCGTATATATATTTTGATACAAATTTACATTATTGATGTGTATTTTGCATATCTATTTCAATACAAATTTTCTTAATTGTACGTGCATTTTGTATATTTATTTTAATACAAATTTAATTATTTTATATGTATTTTTGTATATATATTTTTATGCAAATATGCGTTATTATATGGATATTTTGCAGCTTTATTTTCATACAAATTTACATTATTTTATTGATATTCTCTTTATTTATTTTGATACGATTTAACATTATTCTGTGTATTTTGTATATATTTTTTTTTACATATTTACATTATTTAAGGTTTATTTTGTATATATATTTTATCCAAATATACATTATTTTATGTGTATTTGTTTATATATTTTTATACAAATTTACATTATTTTATGTGTATGTTGTATATACATTTTCATTAAAAATTACGTTATTTTATTGTGTGTATTCGTATATATTTTGATACAAATTTTATACAAATTCATGTTATTTAATGTGTATTTGTATATATATTTTCATACAAATTTATATTATTTTATGTGTATTTTTTCATATATTTCATTACAAATTTACCTTATTTTATGTTTATTTTCTATATTTATTTCATTCAATTTTAAATTATTTTATGTGTATATTTGTATTTGTATTTAGGTTATTTTATGTGTATTTTGTATATATATTTTCATCCAAAATTACATTATTATATTGGTATTTTCTTAATTTAATTCGATACGAATTTAGATTATTTCATAGGTATTTTGTATACATATTTTTATACTCATTTACATTATCTAATGTGTGTTTTGTATATATATTTTTATGCAAATTTATTTTATGCTCTTTTCTGTACATATATTTTTATAGAAATTTGCGTTATTTTATGTATATAGTTTTATATAAATTAACGTTATTTTATGTGCATTTTGTAT
Organism: Eriocheir sinensis; assembly: GCF_024679095.1. NCBI lineage: Eukaryota > Metazoa > Arthropoda > Malacostraca > Decapoda > Varunidae > Eriocheir > Eriocheir sinensis. Next base: position 605,033 of record NW_026110496.1, read on the forward strand.
ATTTATATTTATACAAATACACATTCTTTTATTGCTATATTGTTTATTTATATTTATACGAATTTACATTATTTTATGTGTATTTTGTATACATTTTTTATACGTATTTACTTAATTTTATGTGTATTTTGTATATGTATTTTAATAGAAATCTACGTTATTTTATGTGTATTCGCATATATATTTTGAAACAAATTTACATTATTTTATATGTATTTTGCATATCTATTTCAATACAAATTTACCTTATTGTATGTGCATTTTGTATATTTATTTTGATACAAATTCAAATATTTTTTGTATTTTGGTATCAATAATTTTATAAAAAATGCGTTATTTTATAGGTATTTTGCATCTTAATTTTCATACAAATTTACATTATTTTATTAATATTCTGTGTATATATTTTGATACGATTTTACATTATTCTATTTGTGTTTTGTATATATTTTTTTATACATATTTACATTATTTAATGTGTATTTTGTATATATATTTCATACAAATTTACGTTATTATATGTGTATTTGTTTATATATTTTCTTTCAAATTTACATTATTTTATGTGTATTTTGTATATGTATTTCAATAGACATTAACCTAATTTTATGTGTATTTTGTATATTTCTTGTCATACAAATTTTGATTATTTTTGTGTATTTTTGTATATAGTTTTATACAAATTTAGGTTATTTTATGTACGCATTTACATTATTTAATGTGTGTTTTGTATATATTTTCATCCAAAGTTAATTTAATTTACGTTCATTTTTGGACATATATTTTTATAGAAATTAGCTTTATTTTATATGTATTTGTATATGTTTTCTCATACAAATTTACATTATTTTATTGCTATTTTGTTTATTTAGTTTGATACGAATTACATGATTATATGTGTATTTTGTACATATTTTTTATACGTATTTACATTACTTAATGTATATTTTGTTTATATATTTTTAAACAAATTTACGTTATTATATGTATTTTTATAAATATTTTGATACAAATTTACATTATTTTATGTATTTTGTATATACATTTCAATTCAAATTTAGCTTATTTTATCTGTATTTTGTATATCTATTTTCATACGAATTTAATTACTTCTCTGTATTTTTGTATACAGTTTTATACAAATTTACGTTATTTTATGAGTATTTTGTATATTTATATTTATACAAATACACATTCTTTTATTGGTATTTTGTTTATTTATTTTGATACGAATTTACATTTTTTTATGTGTATTTTGAATACATTTTTTTATACGTATTTACTTCATTTTACGTGTATTTTGTATATATTTTTATACAAATCTACTTTATTTTATGTGTATTCGTATATATATTTTGAAACAAATTTACATTGTTTTATATGTATTTTGTATATCTATTTCAATACAGATTTACCTTATTGTATGTGTATTTTGTATATTTATTTTAATACAAATAAATTTTATGTGTATTTTTGTATATATATTTTATGGGTATTTTGCTTCTTTATTTTCATACAAATTTACATTATTTTATTAATATTCTGTGTATATATTTTGATACGATTTTACATTATTCTATTTGTGTTTTGTATTTTTTTTTTTTTATACAAATTTACGTTATTTTATGTGTATTTGTTTATGTATTTTCATTCAAATTTACAGTATTTTATGTGTATTTTGTATATGTATTTCAATACAAATTTACCTAATTTTATGTGTATTTTGTATATTTATTTTCATACAAATTTAAATTATTTTTGTGTATTTTTGTATATAGTTTTATACAAATTTATGTTATCTTATGTGTATTTTGTATATTTATTTTCATACAAATACACATTCTTTTTTGACATTTTTTATTTTTATTTTGACGCGAGTTTACATTATTTAATGTGTATTTTGTATATATATTTTTATACGTATTTACATCCTTTCATGTGTATTTTGTATATTTATAAAAAATGCGTTATTTTATGGGTATTTTGCATCTCTATTTTCATACAAATTTACATTATTTTATTTACATTCTGTGTATTTATTTTAATACGATTTTACATTATTCTCTTTGTGTTTTGTATATATATTTTTTATACATATTTACATTATTTAATGAGTATTTTTTATATATATTTTATACAAATTTATGTTAATTTAAGTGTATTTGTTTATATATTTTCATTCAAATTTACGATGTTTTATGTGTATTTTGTATATGTATTTTTACAAATTTACCTAATTGTATGTGTATTTTGTAGATTTATTTTCATAGAAATTTAACTTATGTTTGTGCATTTTTATATATAGTTTTATACAAATTTACGTTATTTTATGGGTATTTTGTATATGTATTTTCATACAAATACACATTCTTTTATTGATATTTTAATTATTTATTTTGACAAGAATTTACATTATTTAATGTGTATTTTGTATATATATTTTTATACGTATTTACAACATTTCATGTGAATTTTGTATATATATTTCTATAGAAATCTACGTTATTTTATGTGTAATCGTATATATATTTTGAAAGAAATTCACATTTTATGTGTATTATGTATATATTTCATTATAAATTTGTCTTTATTTTAATTTTATTTTTATATCTATTTTCATTCAAATTCAAATCATTTTATGTGTATATATTTATTTGTATTTACGTTATTTTATGTATATTTTCTATATATATTTTCATTCAAAATTACATTATTTTATCGGTATTTTGTTCATTTATTTCGATACGAATTTAGATTATTTCATGTGTATTTTCTATATATATATATAGAGTAATTTTCTCTGAATATATATTCAAAATATATAAAATTATAAATAAGTATAAAAATATATATATCAAATAATTCATTTTATGTATTTTGTATATATTTTTATAGAAATCAACGTTATTTTATGTGTATTCGTATATATATTTTGAAACAAATTTACATTATTTTATATGTATTTTGTATATCTATTTTCAATACAAATTTACCTTCCAGTATGTGCATTTTTTATATTTATTTTAATACAAATTCTAATATTTTATGTGTATTTTGGTATATATATATTTATAAAAAAAATGCGTTATTATATGGCTATTTTGCATTTTTATTTTCATACAAATTTACATTATTTTATTAATATTCTGTGTATTTATTTTTATACGATTTTACATTATTCTATTTGTGTTTTGAATATATTTTTTTATACATATTTACATTATTTAATTAGTATTTTGTATATATATTTGATACAAATTTACGTTATTTTAAGTGTATATGTTTATATATTTTCATTCAACTTCCATTATTTTATGTGTATTTTGTATATGTATTTCAATACAAATTTACCTAATTTTATGTATTTGTATATTTATTTTCATACAAATTTAAATTATTTTTGTGTATTTTGTATATAGTTTTATACAAACTAGGGTTATTTTATGAGTATTTTGTATATCTATTTTCATACAAATACACATTCTTTTATTGATATTTTGTTTATTTATTTTGACAAGAAATTAAATTATTTAATGTATTTTGTATATATTTTTTTACGTATTTACATCATTTCATATGTATTTTGTATATATATATTTCTATAGAAATCTACGTTATATTATGTGTATTCGTATATAGATTTCTCAAACAAATTTACATTTATTTTATGTATTTTGCATATTTTTTCAATACAAATTTACTTATTGTATATGTGCATTTTGTATATTAATTTTATACAAATTTAATTATTCTATGTGTATTTTTGTATATGTATTTTATAAAAAATATGCTTTTTTAAGAATATTTTGCATCTTTATATTTATACAAATTTACGTTATTTTATTGATATTCTGCTCATTCATTTTGATACGATCTGACATTATTCTATGTGTATTTTGTAAATATTTTCATACAAATTTACGTTATTTTATGTATTGTTTATATATTTTACACAAATCTATGTTATTTTATGGGTATGTATGTATATTTCAAAAGAAATTTACCTATTTCTATGTGCATTTGGGAATATCTATTTCACATAAATTTACCTTATTGTACATGCAAAAACAATGTAAATTTGTTTCAAAATATATGTAATGAACACATAAAACAACGTAGAGATTTCAGTAAAAACATATATGCGAAAATACACATAAATTATAAATAGTATAAAAATGTAAAATAAAATACACATAAAATAATGTAAAATCTCTAAACAAAATAAAGAAATACTCAATAAAAGAATGTGTGTATTTTGTGATAAATATAAATGCTGTACAAATTATACATACAAAAGAAACATAAAATAAGCCAGTAAAATTGCAATGAAAATATGTACAAAATACACATTAAAATAATGTAAATTTATATGAAATATATATACAACACACATAAAAATACTCATGAATTTCCAGTATAAAATTATATACTCTCAAAATAAATATTAAAATAATGTAACGCAGTATAAAAATATATATACAAAGTACATACATACAAATAATGTAAAATTCGTATCAATATAAAATCAAATAAAAATACTAAATAAAATAATATATATTTGAACATATAGATTTACAAAATACATATAACCTAACTAAAATTTGTATTGAAATACATATAAAAACACATAAAAATAATTTGAGCTTGAAATCGAAAATAGATATTCAAATACACATAAAACTAGGTAAATTTTCGAAAATATATATACAAATACCCATGGTAAAATATTGTGTAAATTTGTGTCAAAATATATAAAACAAATACATATAAAAATAACGTAAATTTGTAAGTGAAAATATATACAAAATAAATATAGAATAATGTCAAATTGTATCAAATGAATATGTAATTATCAATAAAATAACGTAAAATAAAGGAAAATAAAGATGCAAAATACCATAAAATAAATATATTTTTATAAAAATAAAATAAAAAATACACATAGAATAATAAAATTGTATTAAAATTAATATACAAAATGTATATATATATATTAAAATGAACAAATATACAAAAATAAATATAAAATATGTACTTGTAATAATATAATATTATATATAAATTTTGTATGAAAATAAATACTATAAAATAATTTAACATATACGAATACACAATTTTAAATAATATAAATAATAATATAAATAATAATTAACACAAATAAATATACAAATTGTTTGAAATATGTAACAGGGTCTATTGAAATACATACAAAAACTCACAAATAATGTAAATTTGTATGAATATATAAACAAATAAATATATATAAATATTTTAACATGTATAAAATATTTATATATGTGTATTTATATGAAGAAATTTCATTTTATATTTGTACATACGTATTTACATTTATTTTAATGTGTATTTTGCTCATATATTTTATACAACTTACGTTATTATATGCATTTGTATAAGCATTTCGACAATTGGTCTTTACGTATTTTGTAATTTCTTCAATTCACACCTCACGCTTTTGATCTTTGAATTTTATTTTTAAAAATTTCATCTAATCATAGTCCTGCTCATTTTTTGTTTAATCACATGTAATTAATCAATAAAATAATGTAATTTTGTATATAAAACACACATAAATAGCTAACCTTTAAACAATGCATTTATATATATATAAACAAATCAAATAAACAATAAAAGAATAAAATTGAATAAAAAATAATTTCAAATTTATATATATAAAATTAGTAAAATGAATATAAATAATGCAACACAATAAATTTTTGATGAAATAATAAAATGCACACAATAGAAAATAAAAATTAATTACAAAATATATTTCAGGCTATAAACATAAATTAAATAATATGCACACACATACAATAAAAAATCACTTATTGTATTGGTATGTATTTTGTATATTTATTTTAATAAATTTAATGATTTTATGTGTATTTTGTATATATTTTTTTAAAATATAAGATAGAGCTTTAAGGGTAATTTGCATCTTTAATTTACTTTTTGTATATATATTTTTATACGTTTTACATTATTTAATATTTATTTTTGAATATAATTTTATACAAATTCATGGTATTTTATGTGTATTCATATATATTTCGTTACAAATTTACATTATTGTATGTAGTATTTTTTGTATATATTGTTACAAATCTACCTTTTATTTTGTATGTTTATTTTATATGTGGTATTTTGCATATTTATATTTATCCAAATAAACACATCTTTTGCATTGGTATTTTGTTTATTTAATGTATAAGTATATTATATTCAAATTTACATTATTTTAATGTGGTATTTTGTTTATATATTTTCACATGAAATTACGTTATTATATGTATATTTGAATATATATTTTGATAGTTAAATTTACATTATTTTACAGTATTTATATTTATTTCAATTCAAATTTATTTTATTTGTTCTTTGTATATCTATTTTCATGCCAAATTTAATTATTTTTGCTTATTTTTGTATAGTTTATACAATTTACTTTATTTTATGTATTTTGTATATTTACATTTATATACAGTAAAACATTCTATGGCATTTAGTTTATTTATTTTGACATCGAATTTGCATTATTTTATGTATTTTGTATACATTTTCATATACGCATTTACTTCATTATGTGTATTTTGTATATATTTTATAGAAATTCTATGTTATTTATGAGTATCTGTATGTATATTTTGAAACAACTTGTTACATTGTTTTATATGTACTTTGCATATCCAATAAATTTTTATTTTATGTGCATTTTGTATATTTATTGTAATAAATTAAATATTTTATGCATTTCTTGCATATATATTTCTCAAAATGTTGTTTTATGGTATTTTGCATCTTTATTTTCACACAAATTTATTAATTCATTTTATTAATATTCTGTGTATTTATTTTGATACTATTTTACTTTTATTATATTTGTAGTTTTGTATATATTTTTATACATATTTACATTATTTAATGTGTATTTATATATATTTCATACAAATTGTTATTTTAAGTGTATTTGTTTATATATTTTTATCCAAATTTACATTATTTTATGTGTATTTTGAATATGTATTTCAATAGAAATTAATTTCCATTTCATGTGTATTTTGTATATATTTTATACAAATTTAAATTATTTTTGTATTTTGTATAGAGTTTTATTCAAATTTACATATATTTATGTGTATTTTGTATATCTATTTTCATACAAACACATTCTTTATTGATATTTTGTTTATTTATTTTGATGCGAATTTACATTATTTAATGTGTATGTGTATATATATATTTTATACGCATTTATTGTCATTTCATGTGTATTTTGTATATATATTTCATAGAAATATACGTTATTTTATAGTATTCGTATATATATTTTAAAACAAATATACATTGTTTTATGTGCATTTCATATATTTTTCAATACAAATTTGATTTTATTGTACGTGCATTTTGTATAATAATTTTAATGCAAATTTAGCTATTCTATGTGTATTTTGTATATGTATTTTAAAAAATATGCTTATTTTATGGGTATTTTGCATCTTTATTTCATACAAAATTACATTATTTTATTGATATTCTGTATTTATTTTGATATGATTTTACATTATTCTATGTATGGTATATCTATTTTATACCAATGCACGTTATTTTATGTGAATTTGTTTTCATTTCATACAATTTACATTATTTGATGTGAATTTTGTACATGTATTTAAACACAAATTTAACCAATTACTATGTATTTTATAATTCATTTTCATACAAATTGTATTAATTTGTATTTTATATATTTTTATTCAAATCTTGTAATTTATGTGTTTTTTGTATATTTATTTTCCTCAAATATACGTTCTTTTATCGAATTTTATTTATTTATTTTGATACGAATTTTCATTTTTTTAGGTGTATTTGATATATATATTTTATATTTATTTACATAATTTTATATGTATTTTGAATATATATATTTCACAGAAATTCACTCTATATGTATATGTATAGAAAATACATATGAAATAATTCTAAATTGCATCGAAATAAAATGAACAAAAATACTGATAAAATAATGTCATTTTGATAATGAAAATATATATAGAAAATACACATAAAATAACGTAAATATAAATAAATATATACACATAAAATGATTTGAATTTGAATGAAAATATATAAAAATAAACTGTAAAATAAGGCAAATTTATAATGAAATATATATACAAAATACATAAAATAATGTAGATTTGTTTCCTAAAATATATATAACGAATACACATAAAAATAACGTAGATTTCTATAGAAATATATATACAAATATACATGAAAATGTTGTAAATACGTATAAAAATATATATACTAAATACACATTAAATAATCAAATTCAAAATAAATAATTAAAATATCAATAAAAGAATGTGTATTTGTATGAAAATACATATACAAAATAATCATATGTAAATAATGTAAATTGTATAAAACTATATATAAAAAATACACAAAAATAAGTTAAATTTGTATGAAAATAAATATACAAATACACATAAAATGTAAATTTGTAAAGAAATACATATACAAAATACACATAAAATAATGTAAATTTGAATGAAAAATATATAAACAAATACACTAAATTAACATAAATTTGTATAAAATATATATAAAAAATACTTAAATAAACAAAATAATAAAAGAATGTGTATTTGGATAAATATAAATATACAAAATACACATACAAAATAAACATAAAATAAGGTAGATTTGTAATAAAATATATGTACAAAATACATACAATAATGTAAATTTATATGAAAATATATATACAAATACACATAAAATACTATGAATTTGTATAAAAATATATTCAAAATAAATATTAAATAATGTAAGAGCGTATAAAATATATATACAGAGTAAATATAAAATGAAAATTAAGATGCAAAATACCTATAAAATAACGCATTTTTTTTTATAAAATTATTGATACCAAAATACACATAAAATATTTGAACTTGTATTAAAATAAATATACAAATGCACATACAATAAGGTAAATTTGTATTGAAATAGATATGGAAAATACATATAAAATAATGTAAATTTGTTTCAAAATATATATACGAATACACATAAAATAACGTAGATTTCTATAAAATACATATACAAAAATACATAAAATTAAGTAAATACGTATAAAAAATGTATACAAAATACACATAAAATAATGTAAATTGCATAAATGTAAATAAACAATATACTAATAAAAGAATGTGTATTTGTATAAATATAAATATACAAAATGCACATAAAATAACGTAAATTTATATAAAATATATACATAAAATAACGCAAATTTCTATAAAATATATGTACAAAATGAATATTAGATAAATTTGCATAAAATATATATACAAAAAATAACACATTAGATAATGTAAATGAGTATAAAAATATGTATACAAAATACCTATGAAATAATCTAAATTGTATCGAATTAAATTAAGAAATACTAATAAAATAATGTAATTTTGGATGAAAATATATAAAATACATATAAAATAACCTAAATACAAATACAAATATACACATGAAATAATTTAGAATTGAATGAAATAAATATACAAAATAAAACATAAAATAAGGTAAATTTGTTATGAAATATATGTAAAAATACACAAAATAATATAAATTTGTATGAAAATATATATACAAATAGACATTAAATAACATGAATTTTTCTAAAATTTGTATCAAAATATATACTTATACACACAATAAAATAACGTAATTTTTATGAAAATGTATATACAAAATACACATAAAATAATTTAAATACGTAGAAATATATATACAAAAAACACATAAAATATGTAAATATGTATGAAAATATATAAACAAATACACATAAAATAATGTAAATTTGGATAAAAATATATACAAAATTAATATTAAATAATGTAAATATATATATAAAAATATATACAAAAAACACAGAATAATGTTAAATCGTATCAAAATAAATAAAGAGAATATCAATAAATAATGTAAATTTGTATGAAAATAAAGATGCAAAATATCTATATAATAACGCATATTTGCATTAAAATATATATACAAAATACATATAAAATAATTAAATTTGTATTAAAATAAATATACAAAATGCACGTACAATAAAGTAATTTGTTTTGAAATAGATATGCAAAATACACATTAATAATGTAAATTTGTATCAAAATATATATACGAATACTAAAATAGAGTAAATTTCTATGAAAATATACATACAAAATAGATATACAAAATAATACACATATAACTAGTTAAATTTGTATTTAAATACATTTACAAAAAACACATAAAATAATGTAGATTTGTATGAAATGAAAACAAATACATTTTATATAAAATATATATACAAAATACATATAGAATAATGTAAAATCATATCAAAATAAATACACAGAATATCAATAAAATAATGTAAATTTGTATGAAAATAAAGATGCAAAATACCTATAAAATAAAGCATATTTTTATAAAAATACATATACAAAAATACACATAGATTAATCAAATTTGTATTAAAATTATACAAATGCATGCACACAATAAGGTAAATTTGTATTGAAAAAATATGCAAAATACACATAAAACAATGTAAATTTGTTTCAAAATATATATACGAATACACATAAAATAACGCAGATTTCTATAGAAATATATATACAAAATACACTTGAAATAATGTAAATACGTATAAAAATATATATACAAAATACACATTAAATAATGTTAATTGCACAAAATAAATAAACAAAAATATCATGAAAAGAATGTATTTGTATGAAAATAGATATACAAAATACACATAAAATAACCTAAATTTGTATAAAACTATATACAAAAATACACAAAAATAATTTAAACTTGTATGAAAATAAATATACAAAAAACATATAAAATTAGGTAAATTTGTATTGAAATACATATACAAAATACACAAAATAATGTAAATTTGAATGAAAATATATAAACATATAGACTTAAAATAACGTAAATTTGTATCAAATATATATACAAAAAACACATTAAATAATGTAAATATGTATAAAAAATATATACAAAACACAAATAAAATAATGTAAAATCGTATCAAAATAAATACAGAAAATATTAATAAAATAATGTAAATTTGTATGAAAATTAAAATGCAAAATACCCATAAAATAATGCATTTTTTATAAAACATATATACGAAAAAACATAAAACATTTGATTTTGTATTAAAATAAATAGATATACAAAATACACACAAAATAAGCTAAATTTGAATTGAAATATATATACAAAATACATAAAATAATGTAAATTTGTTTCAAATTATTTATACAAATACACATATAATAACGTAAATTTTTATAAAAATATATAAACAAAATACACATTAAATAATGTAAATATGTAAAAAAAAATATGTACAAAATACACATATAATCATGTAATTCGTATCAAAATAAATAAACAAAATACTAATAAATTAATGAAGATTTTTATGAAAAAACATCTACAAAATACAAATAAATAACGCAAATATCAATAAAAATATATATAATATAATATATTTTTATACATATTTAAAATATTTAATGTATTTTGTATATATATTTTATCCAAATTTACGTTATTTTATATGCATTTGTTTATATATTCATACAAATTTACATTATTTTATGTGAGTTTTGTATATGTATTCAATACAAATTTGCCTAACTTTATGTATTTTGTATATCTATTTTCAAACAAATTTAAATTATTTTGTGTATTTTGTATATATTTTATACAAATTTTAGTTATTTTATTTGTTTTTGTATATATATTTTCCACAAATATACATTCTTTTATTGGAATTTTGTATTTAATTTTTTACGAATTTACATTATTTTATGTGTATTTTGTATATATATTTTTCTACGTATTTAAATTATTTTATGTGTATTTTATATACATTTTCATAAAAATTTACGTTATTTTATTGTGTGTATTCGTATATATTTTGAAACAAATTTTATACAAATTATGTTATTTTATGTGTATTTGTATATATTTCATACAAATTTATATTATTTTATGTGTATTCATACATATATTTTATTACAAATTTACTTATTTTATGTTTATTTTGTATATTTATTTTTAATATAAAATTTAAATTTATTGTATATGCATTTTGTATATTAATTTTAATACAAATTTAATTATTCTATGTGTATTTTCTATTTGTATTTTATAAAATATGCTTTATTTTATGGGTATTTTGCATCTTTATTTTCATAAATTTACGTTATTTTATTGATATTCTGCTCATTCATTTTGATACGATTTGATATTATTCTATGCGTATTTATAGTATTTTCATATAAATTACGTTATTTTATGTGTATTTGTTTATATATTTTGACAAAAATTTACAATATTTTATGGGTATTTTGTATATATTTCAAAGAAATTTACCTAGTTTTATGTGTATTTTGAATATCTATTTTCATTCAAACTCAAATTATTTTTATGTATTTTTGTATATATTTCAATACAAATTTTAGTTAGGTTATGTGTATTTTGTAAATCTATTTTCATTCAAATATATATTATTTTATTGGTATTTTGTTGATTTATATTGATACGAATTTACATTATTTTATATGTATTTTGTATATATATTTTACATTATTTAATATTTATTTTGAGTATATAATTTTATACAAATTCATATTTTATGTGTATTTGCATATATATTTTACATAAATTTACATTATTTATGTGTATTTTGTACATATATTTCATTACAAATTTACCTTATTTTATGTTTATGTGTATATTTTGTATATTTATACAAATATTAATATTTTGTTGGTATTTATTTACATTTTTTTACATTTTTACGTATTTAATTTTATGTGTATTTTGTATATATATTTTTATGAAATCACGTTATTTTATGTGTATTCGCACATATATTTTGGAAACAAATTTACATTGTTTTATATGTACAATAAGGTAAATTTGTATTGAAATAGATATGCAAAATACATAAAGCAATGTAAATTTGTTTCAAAATATGTATACGAATACACCTAAAATAACGTAGATTTCTATAAAATATATATACAAAATACACATAAATGAAGTAAATACGTATAAAAAATGTATACAAAATACATAAAAATAATGTAAATTGTATCAAAATAAATAAACAAATACTATTAAAAGAATGTATTTGTATAAATATAAATATACAAAATACACATAAAATAACGTAAATTTATATAAAACTATATACAAAAATACACAGAAGTAATTAAATTTGTATGAAAATATATACAAAACACACAGAAATAAGCTAAATTTGAATTGAAATATATATACAAAATACATGAAATAAAGTAAATTGGTATCAAAATATTTATACAAATACATATAATAACGTAAATTTGTAAGGAAAATATATAAACAAAATACACATTAAATAATGTAAATACGTATAAAAAATAGTGTACAAAATACACATATAATCATGTAATTCGTATCAAAATAAATAAACAAAATACTAATAAAAAGAATCTGTATTTGGATAAATATAAATATACAAAATACACATACAAAATAAACATAAAATAAGGTAAATTTGTAATGAAATATAAAATACATAAAATAATGTAAATTTATATGAAAATATATATACAAATACATAAAATACCATGAATTTGTATAAAATTATATATTCAAAATAAATATTAAATAATGTAAATGCGTATAAAATATATATAAAAAAAGTACATATAAAATAATGTAAATTGTATCAATATAAATCAACAAAATACCAATAAAATAAATATTTGAATGAAATAGATTTACAAAATATACATAACATAACTAAAATTTGTATTGAAATATATACAAAATATATAAAATAATTTGAGTTTGTGAAAATAGATATTCAAAATACACATAAAACTAGGTAAATTTCTTTGAAATATATATACAAAATACCTATAAAATATTGTAAATTTGTGTCAAATATATAAACAAATACATAAAATAACGTAAATTTGTATGAAAATATTTACAAAATACACACAGAATAATGTCAAATCGTATCAAATGAATGAGCAGAATATCAATAAAATAACGTAAATTTGTATGAAAATAAAGATGCAAAATACCTATAAAATTAAAGCATATTTTTATAAAAATACATATATAAAAATACACATAGAATAATTAAATTTGTTTTAAAATTAATACAAAATGCATATACAATAAGGTAAATTTGTATTAAAAAATATGCAAAATACACATAAAAGTGTAAATTTGTTTCAAAATCTATATACGAATTCACATAAAATAACGTAAATTTCTATATAAATATATACAAAATACACATGAAATTATGTAAATACGTATAAAAATATTTATACAAAATACACATTAAATAATGTAAATTAGCGTCAAAATAAATAAACAAAATATCAATAAAAGAATGTGTATTTGTATGAAAATACATATACAAAATACATAAAATAACGTAAATTTGTATAAAACTATATACAAAAATACACAAACATAAGTTAAATTTGTATGAAAATAAATATAAAATACACATAAAATTAGGTAAATTTGTAAAGAAATACATATACAAAATACATAAAATATCAAATTTGAATGAAAATATATAAACAAATACACTTAAATTAACGTAAATTTGTATAAAATATATATACAAAATACTCATTAAATAATGTAAATATGTATAAAAATATATATACAAAACACAAATAGAATAATGTAAAATCGTATCAACTTAAATACACAGAATGTAAATAAAATAATGTAAATTTGTATGAAAATAAAGATGCAAAATACCCATAAAATAACGCATTTTTATAAATATACAAAAACACATGAAAGGACAAAAATATAAAATATATATACAAAATACATTAAATAATGTAAATTATCAAATAAATAAACAAAATGTCATTAAAAGAATGTGTATTTGTAAGAAAATAAATATACAAAATACACATAAGATAAATAAAATTTGTATAAAACTATATACAAAATATACAAAATAATTTAAATTTGTATGAAAATAAATATACAAAATACATATAAAATTAGGTAAATTTGTATTGAAATACATATACAAAATATACATAAAATACTGTAAATTTGAATGAAAATACAAACAAATACACTTAAAATAATGTAAATTTGTATAAAAATATATATACAAAACACAAATAGAATAATGTAAAATCGTATCAAAATAAATACACAGAATATTAATAAAATAATGTAAATTTGTATGAAAATAAAAGAAGCAAAAATACCATTAAAATATATATACAAAAATACATAAAAAATTTATTTATTAAAATAAATATACAAAATACAATACAATAAGGTAAATTGTATTGAAATATATATGCAAAATACATATAAAAATGTAAATTTGTTTAAAATATATATACGAATACACATAAAATAACGTAGATTTATAAAAATATATACAAAATACACGTAAAATGAAGTAAATATGTAAAAAAATGTATACAAAAATACATAAAATAATGTAAATTTGTATCAAAATAAATAAACAAAATACTAATAAAAGAATGTATTTGTATAAATATATACAAAATACATAAAATAACGTAAATTTGTATAAAACTATATACAAAATACAGAGAAGTAATTAAATTGTATGAAAATAGATATACAAAATACAGATAAAATAAGCTAAATTTGAATTGAAATGTATATACAAAATACATAAAATAATGTAAATTTGTATCAAAATATTTATAAAATACATATAATAACGTAAATTTGTTTAAAATATATAAACAAAATACACATTAAGTAATGTAAATACGTATAAAAATATGTACAAAATACATATAATCATGTAATTGTATCAAACTAAATAAACAAAATAGCAATAAATAATGTAAATTTGTAAGAAACGTATACAAATACATATAAAATAACGCTAATTTATAAAAATATATGTCCAAAATGAACGTAAAATAAATTAACTTTGGATGAAAATATATATACAAAACACACATTAAATAATGTAAATGCGTACATAAAATAACCTAAATTTGTATAAAACTATATACAAAAATACACAAAAATAATTTAAGTTTGTATGAAAAGAAATATACAAAATACACATAAATAAGGTAAATTTGTATTGAAATAAATATTCAAAATACACATAAAATAATGTAAATTTGAATGAAAATATATAAACAAATACACATATAATAACGTAAATTTGTATGAAATATATATACAAAATACATTAAATAATGTAAATATGTATAAAAAATATACAAAACACAAATAGAATAATGTAAAATCGTATCAAAATATATACACGGAATATTAATAAAATAATGTAAATTTGTATGAAAATTAAGATGCAAAATACCTATAAAATAACGCATTTTTATAAAATTATTGATACCAAAATACTCATAAAATATATGAATTTGTATCAAAATAAATATTCAAAATGCACATACAATAAGGTAAATTTGTATTGAAATAGATATGCAAAATACATATAAAAATAATGTAAATTTGTTTCAAAAATATATATGAATACACATAAAATAACGTAGATTTCTTTAAAAATATATACAAAATACATAAAATTAAGTAAATACGTATAAAAAATGTATACAAAATACATAAAATAATGTAAATCGTATAAATATAAATAAACAATATAGCAATAAAAGAATGTGTATTTGTATAAATATAAATATACAAAATGTACATAAAATAACGTTAATTTATATAAAACTATATACATAAAATAACGCAAATTTCAATAAAAATATATGTACAAAAATGCACATAAAATAGAGAAAATTTGCTTAAAAATATATATACAAAACACATTTCAAATAATGTAAATGCGTATAAAAATATGTATACAAAATACCTATGAAATAATCTAAATTCGTATCGAAATAAACTAACAAAATACCAATAAAATAAGGTAGTTTTGGATGAAAATATATATAGAAAAAACACATAAAATAACCTATATACAAATACAAATATACACATAAAATAATTTAAAATTGAATGAAATAAATATACAAAAATAAAAATAAAATAATGTAAATTTGTAATGAAATATATGTAAAAATAAAAATAAAATAATGTAAATATGTATGAAAATATATATACAAATATACATTAATTAACATGAATATGTTTAAAATTTGTATCAAAATATATACGAATACACACAATAAAATAACGTAATTTTTTATGAAAATGTATATACAAAATACACATTAAATAATATAAATTTGGATAAAATATATATACAAAATAAACATTCAATAATGTAAATATGTATAAAAAAAATATATATACAAAATACACATAGAATAATGTAAATATGTAAAAAAAATATATACAAAATACACATAGAATAATGTTAAATCGTATCAAAATAAATAAAGAGAATATCAATAAAATAATGTAAATTTGTATGAAAATGAAGCTGCAAAATATCCATATAATAACGCATATTTGCATAAAAATATATATACAAAAATACATATAAAATAATTAAATTTGTATTAAAATAAATATACAAAATGCACGTACAATTAATAAAATTTGTATTGAAATAGATATGCAAAATACACATCAATAATGTAAATTTGTATCAAAATATATATACGAATACTCATAAAATAGAGAAAATTTCTATGAAAATATACATACAAAATAGATATACAAAATACACATATAACTAGTTAAATTTGTATTTAAATACATGTACAAAAAACACATAAAATAATGTAGATTTGTATGAAATGAAAACAAATACATTTTATATAAAATATATATAAAAAATACACATAGAATAATGTAAAATCATACCAAATAAATATACAGAATATCAATAAAATAATGTAAATTTGTATGAAAATAAAGATGCAAAATACCCATAAAATAAAGTATATTTTTATAAAAATACATACACAAAAATACACATAGATTAATCAAATTTGTATTAAAATTAATATACAAAATGCACATACAATAATGTAAATTAGTATTGAAAAAATATGCAAAATACACATAAAACAATGTAAATTTGTTTCAAAATATATATACGAATACACATAAAATAACGTAGATTTCTATAGAAATATATATACAAAATACACTTGAAATAATGTAAATACGTATAAAATATATATACAAAATACATTAAATAATGTTAATTCGTGTCAAATAAATAAAAAAATATCATGAAAAGATTGTGTATTTGTATGATAGTAGATATACAAAATACACATAAAATAACCTAAATTTGTATAAAACTATATACAAAAATAAACAAAAATAATTTAAACTTGTATGAAAATAAATATACAAAAAACATATAAAAATAGGTAAATTTGTATTGAAATACATATACAAAATACACATAAAATAATGTAAATTTGAATGAAAATATATAAACATATAGACTTAAAATAACGTAAATTTGTATCAAATATATACAAAAAACACTTTAAATAATGTAAATATGTATAAAAAAATATATACAAAACACAAATAAAATAATGTAAAATCTTATCAAAATGAATACAGAAAATATTAATAAAATAATGTAAATTTGTATGAAAATTAAGATTCAAAATACCCATGTCATGTGTATTCGTATATATATTTTGAAACAAATTTACATTGTTTATATGTATTTTGCATATCTATTTTTGTGTATTCTGTATTTATTTTTGTTATACATAGAATAATGTAAAATCGTATCAAAATAAGTACACAGAATATCAATAAAATAATTAAAATTTGTATGAAAACAAAGATGCAAAATACCCATAAGATAAAGCATTTTTTTTTTAAATACATATACAAAAATACACATAGAATAATTAAATTTGTATTAAAATTAATATACAAAATGCACACATACAATAAGGTAAATTTGTATTGAAAAAAACGCAAAATACAAATAAAACATTGTAAATTTGTTTCAAAATATATATACGAATACACATAAAATAACGTAGATTTCTATAGAAATATATATACAAAATACACATGAAATTATGTAAATACGTATAAAAATATATATATATATATATATATATATATATATATATATATATATATATATATATATATAAAATACAAATTAAGTAATGTAAATTCGTGTCAAAATAAATAAACAAAATATCATGAAAAGAATGTGTATTTGTTTGAAAATAAATAATAGATAATAAATTTGTATGAAATATATATGCAAGATATACATTAAATAATGTAAATATGTATAAAAAAAATATATACAAAAAACAAATAGAATAATGTAAGATCGTATCAAAATAAATACACCATGTCATGTGTATTCGTATATATATTTTGAAACAAATTTACATTGTTTATATGTATTTTGCATATCTATTTTTGTGTATTCTGTATTTATTTTTGTTATACATAGAATAATGTAAAATCGTATCAAAATAAGTACACAGAATATCAATAAAATAATTTAAATTTGTATGAAAACAAAGATGCAAAATACCCATATGATAAAGCATATTCTTTTTTAAAAATACATATACAAAAATACACATAGAATAATTAAATTTGTATTAAAATTAATATACAAAATGCACACATACAATAAGGTAA
This sequence comes from Eriocheir sinensis, assembly GCF_024679095.1. Taxonomy (NCBI): domain Eukaryota; kingdom Metazoa; phylum Arthropoda; class Malacostraca; order Decapoda; family Varunidae; genus Eriocheir; species Eriocheir sinensis. The sequence goes on from NW_026110496.1 coordinate 624,767, forward strand.
ATTTGTATTGAAAAAAAACGCAAAATACAAATAAAATATTGTAAATTTGTTTCAAAATATATATACGAATACACATAAAATAACGTAGATTTCTATAGAAATATATATACAAAATACACATGAAATTATGTAAATACGTATAAAAATATATATATAAAATACAAATTAAGTAATGTAAATTCGTGTCAAAATAAATAAACAAAATATCATGAAAAGAATGTGTATTTGTATGAAAATAAATAATAGATAATAAATTTGTATGAAATATATATGCAAGATATACATTAAATAATGTAAATATGTATAAAAAATATATATACAAAAAACAAATAGAATAATGTAAGATCGTATCAAAATAAATACACCGAATATTAATAAAATAATGTAAATTTGTATGAAAATAAAGATGCAAAATTCCCATCAAATAGCGCATTTCTTATAAAAATATATATACCAAAATACACATAAAATATTTAAATTTGTATTGAAATAAATGTAAAAAATGCACATACAATAAGGTAAACTTCTATTGATAGAGATATGCAAAAATACATATAAAACAAAGTAAATTTGTTTCAAAATATATATACGAATACAAATAAAATAACGTAGATCTCTATAAAAATATATATACAAAATACACATAAAATTAGGTAAATACGTATAAAAAAATGTAAACAAAATACACATAAAAAAATATAAATTCGAAACAAAATAAATAAACAAAATACCAATAAAAGAATGTGTATTTGTATAAATATAAATGTACAAAATACACATACAAAATAAACATAAAATTAGGTAAATTTGTAATGAAATATATGTACAAAATACACATAAAATAATGTAAATTTATGTGAAAATATATATACAAATACACATAAAATACCATGAATTTGTATAAAATTATATATTCAAAATAAATATTAAATAATGTAAATGCGTATAAAAATATATATAAAAAGTACATATAAAATAATGTAAATTCGTGTCAATATAAATCAATAAAATAATATATATTTGATTGAATAGAGATTTACAAAATACACGTAACATAACTAAAATTTGTATTGAAATATATACAAAAATACATAAAAATAATTTGAGTTTGTATGAAAATATATATTCAAAATGCACATAAAAATAGGTAAATTTCTTTTGAAATATATATACAAAATACCCATAAAATATTGTAAATTTGTGTCAGAATATATAAACAAATACACATAAAATAACATAAATTTGTTTGAAAAATATATACAAAATACACATAGAATAATGTCAAATCGTATCAAAATGAATGAGCAGAATATCAATAAAATAACGTAAATTTGTATGAAAATAAAGATGCAAAATACACATAAAATAAAGCAAATTTTATAAAATACATATACAAAATACACATAGAATAATTAAATTTGTATTAAAATTAATATACAAAATGCATATACAATAAGGTAAATTTGTATTGAAAAAATATGCAAAATACACATAAAAGTGTAAATTTGTTTAAAAATCGATATACGAATACACATAATATAACGTAGATTTCTATAGAAAGATATATACAAAATACTCATGAAGTGATGTAAATACGTATAAAAATATATATACAAAATACACATTAAATAATTTAAATTCTCGTCAAAATAAATAAACAAAATATCAATAAAAGAATGTGTATTTGTATGAAAATAGATATACAAAATACTCATAAAATAACCTAAGTTTGTATAAAACTATATACAAAAATACACAAAGATAATTTAAATTTGTATGAAAATAAATATACAAAATACACATAAAATTATTTTGTATATCTATTTTATACAAATGTACGTTATTTTATGTGAATTTGTTTTCATTTCATACAAATTTACATTATTTTATGTGTATTTTGTACATGTATTTAAATACAAATTTAACTAATTATATATTTTTATAAAAATACATATACAAAAATACACATAGATTAATCAAATTTGTATTACAATTAATATACAAAATACACATATAATAAGGTAAATTTGTATTGAAAAAATATGCAAAATACACATAAAACAATGTAAATTTGTTTCAAAATATATATACGAATACACATAAAATAACGGAGATTTCTATAGAAATTTATATACAAAATACACTTGAAATAATGTAAATACGTATAAAAATATATACAAAATACACATTAAATAAAGTTAATTCGTGTCAAAATAAATAAACAAAATATCATGAAAAGAATGTGTATTTGTATGAAAATAGATATACAAAATACACATAAAATAACCTAAATTTGTATAAAACTATAAACAAAAATACACAAAAATAATTTAAACTTGTATGAAAATAAATATACAAAAAACATATAAAATTAGGTAAATTTGTATTGAAATACATATACAAAATACACATAAAATAATGTAAATTTGAATGAAAATATATAAACATATAGACTTAAAATAACGTAAATTTGTATCAAATATATATACAAAAAACACATTAAATAATGTAAATATGTATAAAAAAAATATATACAAAACACAAATAAAATAGTGTAAAATCGTATCAAAATAAATACAGAAAATATTAATAAAACAATGTAAATTTGTATGAAAATTAAGATGCAAAATACCCATAAAATAACGCATTTTTTATAAAAATATATATACGAAAAAACATAAAATATTTCATTTTGTATTAAAATAAATAGATATACAAAATACATATAAAATAAGCTAAATTTGAATTGAAATATATATACAAAATACATAAAATAATGTAATTTTGTATCAAAATACCTATACAAATACACATATAATAACGTAAATTTGTAAAAATATATAAACAAAATACACATTAAATAATGTAAATACGTATAAAAAAATGTAAAAAATACACAAATAATCATGTAGTTCGTATCAAAATAAATAGACAAAATACCAATAAAATAATGTAAATTTCTGTGAGAAAACATATACAAAATACACATAAATAACGCAAATATCAATAAAAATATATATAATATAAAATATTTTTATACATATTTAAAATATTTAATGTATATTTTGTATATATATATTTTATCCAAATATACGTGATTTTATATGTATTTGTTTATATATTTTCATACAAATTTACATTATTTTATGTGAGTTTTGTATATGTATTTCAATACAAATTTGCCTAACTTAATGTGTATTTTGCATATCTATTTTCAAACAAATTTAAATTATTTTTGTGTATTTTTGTATATATTTTTATACAAATTCTAGTTATTTTATTTGTTTTTTGTATATATATTTTCCTACAAATATACATTCTTTTATTGGAATTTTGTGTATTTAATTTTTTACGAATTTACATTATTTTATGTGTATTATATATATATTTTTTTTTCTACGTATTTAAACTATTTTATGTGTATTTTATATATACATTTTCATAAAAATTTACGTTATTTTATTGTGTGTATTCGTATATATTTTGAAACATTTTATACAAATTCATGTTATTTAATGTGTATTTGTATATATATTTTCATACAAATTTATATTATTTTATGTGTATTCTTACATATATTTTATTACAAATTTACCTTATTTTATGTTTATTTTGTATATTTATTTCATTCAATTTTAAATTATTTAATGTGTATATTTGTATTTGTATTTAGGTTATTTTATGTGTGTCTTCTATATATATTTTCATCCAAAATTACATTATTTTATTGTTATTTTCTTAATTTAACTCGATACGAATTTAGATTATTTCATAGGTATTTTGTATACATATTTTTATACTCATTTACATTATCTAATGTGTGTTTGGTATATATTTTTTTATGTAAATTAATTTTATGTGCATTTTTGTACATATATTTTTATAGAAACTTAAAACGCTATTTTATGTGTATTTTGTATATGTTTTCTCATACAAATTTACATTATTTAATTAGTTTTTTGTTTATTTATTTTGATACGAATGACTTGATTATTGGTGTATTTTGTAAAAAAAAATTTATACGTATTTACATTACTTAATGTGTATTTTGTTTATATATTTTTTTAAATTTACGTTATTATGTGTATTAGTTAAAAATATTTTGAAACGAATTTACTTTGTTTTATGTATTTTGTATATATATTTCAATTCAAATTTAGCTTATTTTGTGTGTATTTTGTATATCTATTTTCATGCAAATTTAATTACTTCTGTGTATTTTTGTATATAGTTTTATACAAATTTACGTTATTTTATGTGCATTTTGTATATTTATATTTATACAAATACACATTCTCTTATTGGTATTTTGTTTATTTATATTTATACGAATTTACATTATTTTATGTGTATTTTGTATACATTTTTGATTCGTATTTACTTAATTTTATTTGTATTTTGTATATATATATTTATATAAATCTACGTTATTTTATGTGTATTCGTATATATATTTTGAAACAAATTTACATTGTTTTATATGTTTTTTGCATATCTATTTCAATACAAATTTACCTTATTGTATGTGCATTTTGTATATTTATTTTAATACAAATTCAAATATTTTATGTGTATTTTGGTATATATAATTTTATAAAAAATGCGTTATTTTATAGGTATTTTGCATCTTAGTTTTCATACAAATGTACATTATTTTATTAATATTCTGTGTATATATTTTGATACGATTTTATATTATACTATTTGTGTTTTGTATATATTTTTTTATACATATTTTCATTATTTAATGTGTATTTTTTATATATATTTCATACAAATTAACGTCATTTTAAGTGTATTTGTTTATATAATTTCATTCAAATTTACATTATTTTAAGTGTATTTTGTATATGTATTTCAAAACAAATTTACCTACTTTTATGTGTATTTTGTATATTTATTTTCATACAAATTTAAATTATTTTTGTGTTTTTTTGTATATACATATAGAGTAAATTTCTATGAAAAAAAATATTCAAAATACATATAAAATTATGTAAATAAGTATAAAAATATATATATCAAATACACCTAAAAAAATGAAAATTCGTATCAAAATAAATAAACAAAATTCCGATAAAAGAACGTATATTTGTAGAAAAATAAATATACAAAATACACATAAAATTACTTTTTGTATATAGTTTGATACAAATTTAGGTTATTTTATGTGTATTTTGTATATCTATTTTCATACAAATACACATTCTTTTATTGATATTTTGAATATTTATTTTGACGCGAATTTTATGTGAATTTATTTTCATTTCATACAAATTTACATTATTTTATGTGTATTTTGTACATGTATTTAAATACAAATTTAACTAATTATATGTGTATTTTGTATATCTATTTTCATACAAATTGAAATTTATTTTTTTGTTTTTTTGTATATATTTTTATTCAAATTTTCGTAATCTTATAAAAATATATATACCAAGATACACATAAAATATTTAAATTTGCATTGAAATAAATATACAAAATGCACATACAATAAGGTAAATTTGTATTGAAAGAGATATGCAAAAGTACATATAAAAGAATGTAAATTTGTTTCAAAATATATATACGAATACAAATAAAAAAACGTAGATTTCTATAAAAATATATATACAAAATACACATAAAACTAAGTAAATACGTATAAAAAAATGTATACAAAATACACATAAAATAATGTAAATTCGAATTAAAATAAATAAACAAAATACCAATAAAAGAATGTGTATTTGGATAAATATAAATATACAAAATACACATACAAAATAAACATAAAATAAGGTAGATTTGTAAAAAAACATATGTACAAAATAGACATAAAATAATGTAAATTTATATAAAATATATATACAAATACACATAAAATACCATGAATTTCTATAAAAATATATATTCAAAATAAATATTAAATAATGTAAAAGCGTATAAAAATATATATACAAATACAGATACAAAAATACACATAGAATAATTAAATTTGTATTAAAATTAATATACAAAATGCGTGTATAATAAGGTAAATTTGTATTGAAAAAATATGCAACATACACGTTTACTCATACAAATTTATATTATTTTATTGGTATTTTGTTTATTTATTTTGATACGAATTATATGATTATATGTGTATTTTGTACATATTTTTTATACGTATTTACATTATTTAATGTGTATTTTGTTTATATATTTTCATACAAATTTACGTTATTATATGTGTATTTGTATAAATATTTTGATACAAATTTACTTTATTTCATGTATTTTGTATATATATTTCAATTCAAATTTAGCTTATTTTGTGTGTATTTTGTCTATATTTTCATACAAATTTAATTACTTTTGTGTATTTTTGTATATAGTTTTATATAAATTTACGTTATTTTATGTGTATTTTGTATATTTATATTTATACAAATATACGAATTTACATTATTTTATGTTTTTTGTATACATTTTTTTATAAGTATTTACTTCATTCTATGTGTATTTTGTATATATATTTTTATAGAAATCTACGTTATTTTATGTGTATTCGTATATATATTTTGAAACAAATTTACATTGTTTTATATGTATTTTGCATATCTATTTCAATACAAATTTACCTTATTGTATGTGTTTTTTGTATATTTATTTTAATACAAATTTAATTTTTTGATGTGTATTTTGTATATAAAAAAAAAATGCGTTATTTTATGGGTATTTTGCTTCATTATTTTCATACAAATTTACATTATTTTATTAATATTCTGTGTATTTATTTTGATACGATTTTACATTATTCTATTTGTGTTTTGTACATATTTTTTTATACAAATTTACGTTATTTTAAGTGTATTTGTTTATGTATTTTCATTCAAATTTACATTATTTTATGTGTATTTTGTGTATGTATTTCAATACAAATTTACCTAATTTTATGTGTATTTTGTATATTTATTTTCATACATATATAAAATATTTTTGTGTATTTTTGTATATAGTTTGATACAAATTTAGGTTATTTTATGTGTATTTTGTATATCAATTTTCAAAGAAATACACATTCTTTTATTGATATTTTGTTTATTTATTTTGACGCGAATTTTATGTGAATCTGTTTTCATTTCATACAAATTTACATTATTTTATGTGTATTTTGTACATGTATTTAAATACAAATTTAACTAATTATATGTGTATGTTTTGTTTTTTTGTATATATTTTTATTCAAATTTTCGTAATCTTATAAAAATATATATACCAAAATACACATAAAATATTTAAATTTGCATTGAAATAAATATACAAAATGCACTTAAAATAAGGTAAAAGAGATATGCAAAAATACATATAAAACAATGTAAATTTGTTTCAAAATATATATACGAATACAAATAAAAAAACGTAGATTTCTTTAAAAATATATATACAAAATACACTTAAAATTAAGTGAATACGTATAAAAAAATATATACAAAATACACATAAAATAATGTAAATTCGATTTAAAATAAATAAACAAAATACCAATAAAAGAATGTGTATTTGGATAAATATAAATATACAAAATACACATACAAAATAAACATAAAATAAGGTAGATTTGTAAAAAATATATGTACAAAATACACATAAAATAATGTAAATTTATATAAAAATTTCTTTTGAAATGTATCTACAAAATACCCATAAAATATTGTAAATTTTATAAAAAATATATAAACAAATACACATAAAATAACGTAAAATTGTATGAAAAAAAAATACAAAATAAACATAAAATAATTTCAATTATAATCAAAATGAATGAGCAGAATATCAATAAAATAATGTAAATTTGTATGAAAATAGATGCAAAATACCAAAAAATAAATATGTTTATAAAAATACAGATACAAAAATACACATCGAATAATTAAATTTGTATTAAAATTAATACACAAAATGCCTATATAATAAGGTAAATTTGTATTGAAAAAATATGCAACATACACGTTTACTCATACAAATTTATATTATTTTATTGGTATTTTGTTTATTTATTTTGATACGAATTACATGATTATATGTGTATTTTTACATATTTTAAACATAAAATAACGTAAATTGTATGAAAATATATACAAAATACATAAAATAATGTCAATTCGTATCAAAATGAATGAGCAGAATATCAATAAAATAATGTAAATTTGTTTGAAAATAAAAATGCAAAATACCAAAAAATAAAGCATATGTTTATAAAAATACAGAGACAAAAATACACATCGAATAATTAAATTTGTATTAAAATTAATATACAAAATGCATATATAATAACGTAAATTTGTATTGAAAAAATATGCAACATACACGTTTACTCATACAAATTTATATTATTTTATTGGTATGTTGTTTATTTATTTTCATACAAAATACATGATTATAAATGTATTTTTTACATATTTTTTATACGTATTCACATTATTTAATGTGTATTTTCTTTATATATTTTTATACAAATTTACGTTATTATACGTTTATTTGTATAAATATTTTGATACAAATTTACTTTATTTCATGTATTTTGTATATATATTTCAATTCAAATTTAGCTTATTTCGTGTGTATTTTGTATATATTTTTATTATTAAATTTAATTACTTCTGTGTATTTTTGTATATAGTTTTATGTAAATTTAAGTTATTTTATGTGTATTTTGTATATTTATATTTATACAAACACACATTCTTTTATTGGTATTTTGTTTATTTATTTTGATACGAATTTACATTATTTTATGTGTATTTTGTATACATTTTTTATACGTATTTACTTCATTTTATGTGTATTTTGTATATATATTTTTATAGAAATCTACGTTATTTTATGTGTATTCGTATATATATTTTGAAACAAATTTACATTGTTTTATATGTATTTTGCATATCTATTTCAATACAAATTTACCTTATTGTATGTGTTTTTTGTATATTTATTTTAATACAAATTTAATTTTTATGTGTATTTTGGTATATATATTTTTATAAAAAAAAATGCGTTATTTTATGGGTATTTTGCTTCTTTATTTTCATACAAATTTACATTATTTTATTAATATTCTGTGTATTTATTTTGATACGATTTTACATTATTCTATTTGTGTTTTGTACATATTTTTTTATACAAATTTACGTTACTTTAAGTGTATTTGTTTATGTATTTTCATTCAAATTTACATTATTTTATGTGTATTTTGCGTATGTATTTCAATACAAATTTACCTAATTTTATGTGTATTTTGTATATTTATTTCCATACAAATTTAAAATATTTTTGTGTATTTTTGTATATAGTTTGATACAAATTTAGGTTATTTTATGTGTATTTTGTATATCTATTTTCATACAAATACACATTCTTTTATTGATATTTTGTTTATTTATTCTGACGCGAATTTACATTATTTAATGTGTATTTTGTATATATATTTTTATACGTATTTACATCATTTCATGTGTATTTTGTATAGTTTTAAACAAATTTATATTATTTAATGTGTATTTTGTATATATATATTTATACAAATACACATTCTTTTATTGGTATTTTGTTTATTTATTTTGATACTAATTTACATTATTTTATGTGTATTTTGTATACATTTTTTATACGTATTTACTTATTTTAGGTGTATTTTGTATATATATTTTTATAGAAATCTACCTTATTTCATGTGTATTCGTATATATATTTTGAAACAAATTTACATTGTTTATATGTATTTTGCTTATCTATTTTTGTGTATGTATTTATTTTTGTTATACATAGAATAATGTAAAATCGTATCAAAATAAGTACACAGAATATCAATAAAATAATTTAAATTTGTATGAAAATAAAGATGCAAAATACCCATAAGATAAAGCATTTTTTTTTTAAATACATATACAAAAATACACATAGAATAATTAAATTTGTATTAAAATTAATATACAAAATGCACACATACAATAAGGTAAATTTGTATTGAAAAAAAACGCAAAATACAAATAAAACAGTGTAAATTTGTTTCAAAATATATATACGAATACACATAAAATAACGTAGATTTCTATAGAAATATATATACAAAATACACATGAAATTATGTAAATACGTATAAAAATATATATATAAAATACATATTAAGTAATGTAAATTCGTGACAAAATAAATAAACAAAATATCATGAAAAGAATGTGTATTTGTATGAAAATAAATAATAGATAATAAATTTGTATGTAATATATATGCAAGATACATTTAAATAATGTAAATATGTATAAAAAAAAATATATACAAAAAACAAATAGAATAATGTAAAATCGTATCAAAATAAATACACCGAATATTAATAAAATAATGTAAATTTGTATGAAAATAAAGATGCAAAATTCCCATCAAATAGCGCATTTCTTATAAAAATATATATACCAAAATACACATAAAATATTTAAATTTGTATTGAAATAAATATACAAAATGCACATACAATAAGGTAAACTTCTATTGAAAGAAATATGCAAAAATACATATAAAACAATGTAAATTTGTTTCAAAATATATATACGAATACACATAAAATAACGTAGATTTCTATAAAAATATATATACAAAATACACATAAAATTAAGTAAATACGTATAAAAAATGTAAACAAAATACACATAAAATAATGTAAATTCGAAACAAAATAAATAAACAAAATACCAATAAAAGAATGTATATCTATTTATTTTAATACAAAATCAAATATTTTATGTTTTTTCGTATATATATTTTTATAAAAAATGCGTTATTTTATAGGTATTTTGCATCTTAATTTTCATACAAATTTACATTATTTGATTAATATTTTCTGTATTTATTTTGATACAATTTTACATTATTTTATTTATGTTTTGTATATATTTTTGTATACATATTTACATTATTTAATGTGTTTTTTGTATATATATTTGATACATATTTACGTTATTTTAAGTTATTTTATGTGTATTTGTTTATATATTTTGACACAAATTTACAATATTTTATGGGTATTTTGTATATATATTTCAAAAGAAATTTACCTAGTTTTATATGTATTTTGAATATCTATTTTCATACAAACTCAAATTATTTTTATATATTTTTGTATATATTTCAATACAAATTTTAGTTTTGTTATGTGTATTTTGTAAATCTATTTTTATTCAAATATATATTATTTTATTGGTATTTTGTTGATTTATATTGATACGAATTTACATTATTTTATATGTACTTTGTATATATATTTTTATACGCATTTACATTATTTAATATTTATTTTGAATATATAATTTTATACAAATTCATGGTATTTTATGTGTATTTGTATATATATTTTCATATAAATTTACATTATTTTATGTGTATTTTGTACATATATTTCATTACAAATTTACCTTATTTTATGTTTATTTTGTATGTGTATTTTGTACATTTATATTTATACAAATACACATTCTTTTATTGGTATTTTGTTGATTTATTTTGTTTCGGGTTTACATTATTTTATGTGTATTTTGTTTACAATTTTTTATACGTATTTACTTAATTTTATGTGTATTTTGTATATATATTTTTATAGAAATCTACGTTATTTTATGTGTATTCGTATATATATTTTGAAACAAATTTACATTGTTTTATATGTATTTTTGCATATCTCTTTCAATAGAAGTTTACCTTATTGTATGTGCATTTTGTATATTTATTTCAATACAAATTTAAATATTTTATGTGTATACATGTACAAAAACTACATAAAATAATGTAGATTTGTATGAAATGAAAACAAATACATTTTATATAAAATATATATACAAAATACACATAGAATAATGTAAAATCAAATTAAAATAAATACACAGAATATCAATAAAATAATGTAAATTTGTATGAAAATAAAGATGCAAAAAATACATATACAAAAATACACATAGATTAATCAAATTTGTATTAAAATTAATATACAAAATGCACATACAATAAGGTAAATTTGTATTGAAAAAATATGCAAAATACACATAAAACAATGTAAATTTGTTTCAAAATATATATACGAATACACATAAAATAACGCAGATTTCTATAGAAATATATATACAAAATACACTTGAAATAATGTAAATACGTATAAAAATATATATACAAAATACACATTAAATAATGTTAATTCATGTCAAAATAAATAAACAAAATATCATGAAAAGAATGTGTATTTGTATGAAAATAGATATACAAAATACACATAAAATAACCTAAATTTGTATAAAACTATAAACAAAAATACACAAAAATAATTTAAACTTGTATGAAAATAAATATACAAAAAACATATAAAATTAGGTAAATTTGTATTGAAATACATATACAAAATACACATAAAATAATGTAAATTTGAATGAAAATATATAAACATATAGACTTAAAATAACGTAAATTTGTATCAAATATATATACAAAAAACACATTAAATAATGTAAATATGTATAAAAAATATATACTAAACACAAATAAAATAATGTAAAATCGTATCAAAATAAATACAGAAAATATTAATAAAATAATGTAAATTTGTATGAAAATTAAGATGCAAAATACCCATAAAATAACGCATTTTTTTAAAAAATATATATACGAAAAAACATAAAATATTTGATTTTGTATTAAAATAAATAGATATACAAAATACACATAAAATAAGCTAAATTAAATGAAAAATATATACAAAATACACATAGAATAATGTAAAATCGTATCAAAATAAATACACAGAATATCAATAAAATAATGTAATTTTGTATGAAAATAAAGATGCAAAATACCAATAAAATAAAGCATATTTTTTTAAAAATACATATACAAAAATACACATAGAATAATTAAATTTGTATTAAAATTAATATACAAAATGCACGTACAATAAGGTAAATTTGTATTGAAAAAATATACAAAATGCACATTAAAGCGTAAATTTGTTTAAAAATCTATATACGAATACACATAAAATAACGTAGATTTCTATAGAAATATATATACAAAATACACATGAAATGATGTAAATACGTATAAAAATATATATATACAAAATACACATTAAATAATTTAAATTCTCGTCAAAATAAATAAACAAAATATCAATAAAAGAATGTGTATTTGTATGAAAATAGATATACAAAATACTCATAAAATAACATAAGTTTGTATAAAACTATATACAAAAATACACAAAAATAATTTAAATTTGTATGAAAATAAATATACAAAATACACATAAAATTAGGTAAATTTGTATTGAAATACATATACAAAATACACATGAAATAATGGAAATTTGAATGAAAATATATAAACATATACACTTAAAATAACGTAAAATTGTATCAAATATATATACAAAATACTAATTAAATAATGTAAATATGTATAAAAAAATATATACAAAACACAAATAGAATAATGTAAAATCATATCAAAATAAATACACAGAATATTAATTAAATAATGTAAATTTGTATGAAAATAAAGATGCAAAATACCCATAAAATAACGCATTTTTTATAAAAATATATATACCAAAATACATATAAAATATTAAAATTTGTATTAAAATAAATATAAAAAATGCATATACTGTAAGGTAAATTTGTATTGAAATAGATATGCAAAATACATATAAAATAATGTAAATTTGTTTCAAAATATATATACGAATACACATAAAATAACGTTGATTTCTATAAAAATATATACAAAATACACATAAAATGAAGTAAATACGTATTAAAAAATGAATACAAAATACACATAAAAATCGTATCAAAATAAATAAACAAAATACCAGTAAAAGAATGTGTATTTGTATAAATATAAATATACAAAATACACATAAAATATCGTAAATTTGTATAAAAGTATATACAAAAATACACAGAACAAATACACATTCTTTTATTGGCATTTTGTTTATTTATTTTGTTTCGAATTTATATTATTTTGTGTATTTTGTTTACATTTTTTTATACGTATTTACTTAATTTTATGTGTATTTTGTATATATATTTTTATAGAAATCTACGTTATTTTATGTGTATTCGTATATATATTTTGAAACAAATTTACAATTTTTTATGTATTTTGCATATCTCTTTCAACAAGTTTACCTTATTGTATCTGCATTTGTATATTTATTTCAATACAAATTTAAATATTTTATGTGTATTTTGGTATATATATTTTTATAAGAAATGCGCTATTTGATGGGAATTTTGCATCTTTATTTTCATACAAATTTACATTATTTTATTAATATTCGGTGTATTTATTTTGATACGATTTTACATTATTCTATTTGTTTTTGTATATATTTTTTTATACATATTTACATTATTTAATGTGTATCTTGCATATATATTACATACAAATTCATTATCTATTATTTATTTTCATACAAATACACATTCTTTTCATGATATTTTGTTTATTTATTTTGTCACGAATTTACATTACTTAATATGTATTTTATATATATATATATATATATATATATATATATATATATATATATATATATATATATATATATATATATATATATATATATATATATATATATATATTTTTATACGTATTTACATAATTTCATGTGTATTTTGTATATATATTTCTATAGAAATCTACGTTATTTTATGTGTATTCGGATATATATTTTGAAACAAATTTACAGTTTTATTTGTATTTTGCGTTTTTTTTTTCAATACAAATTTACCTTATTGTATGTGTGCATTTTGTGTATTAATTTTAATACAAATTTAATTATTCTATGTGTATTTTTGTATATGTATTTTTAAAAAAAAATATGCTTTATCTTATGGGTATTTTGCATCTTTATTTTCATACAAATTTAAATTATTTTATTGATATTCTGTGTACCTATTTTGATACGATTTTACATTATTCTATGTATAACAAAAATAAATTCAGAATACACAAAAATAGATATGCAAAATACATATAAACAATGTAAATTTGTTTCAAAATACATATACGAATACACATGAAATAAGGTAGATTTCTATACAAATATATATACAAAATACACATAAAATTAAGTAAATACGTATAAAAAATGTATACAAAATACACATAAAATAATGTAAAATAGTATCAAAATAAATAAACAAAATACCAATAAAAGAATGTGTATTTGTATAAATATATATATACAAAATACACATTAAATAGTATAAATTTGTTTAAAACTATACAAAATACACATGAAATTATGTAAATTCGTATAAAAATATATATACAAAATACACATTAAATAATGTATTTTGAAACAAATTTACATTGTTTTATATGTATTTTGCATATCTATTTCAAGACAAATTTACCTTATTGTATGTGTTTTTTGTATATTTATTTTAACACAAATTTAATTTTTTGATGTTTATTTTGGTATATATATTTTTATAAATAAAAAAAATGCGTTATTTTAAGGGTATTTTGCTTCTTTATTTTCATACAAATTTACATTATTTTATAAATATTCTGTGTATTTATTTTGATACGATTTTACATTATTCTATTTGTGTTTTGTACATATTTTTTTTTATACAAATTTACGTTATTTTAAGTGTATTTGTTTATGTATTTTCATTCAAATTTACATTATTTTATGTGTATTTTGTGTATGTATTTCAATACAAATTTACCTAATTTTATGTGTATTTTGTATATTTATTTCCATACAAATTTTAAAAAATTTTGTGTATTTTTGTATATAGTTTGATACAAATTAAGGTTATTTTATGTGTATTTTGTATATCTATTTTCATACAAATACACATTCTTTTATTTATATTTTGTTTATTTATTTAACACGAATTTCCATTATTTAATGTGTATTTTGTATATATATTTCTATACAATTTACATCATTTCATGTGTATTTTGTATAGTTTTAAACAAATTTATATTATTTAATGTATTTTGTATATATATATATATAGATAGATATATATCTATGAATATATATATATATATATATATATATATATATATATATATATATATATATATATATATATATATATATATATATATATATATATATATACATATATATATATATATATATATATATATATATATATATATATATATATATATATATATATATATATATATATATATATATATATATATATATATTAATTATTTTGTTTATTTATTTTGATACTAATTTACATTATTTTATGTGTATTTTGTATACATTTTTTATATGTTTTACTTAATTTTATGTGTATTTTGTATATATGTTTTTGTAGAAATCACCTTATTTCATATGTATTCGTATATATATTTTGAAAAAAATTTACATTGTTTATATGTATTTTGCATATCTATTTTTGTGTATTCTGTATTTATTTTTGTTATACATAGAATAATGTAAAATCGTATCAAAATAAGTACACAGAATATCAATAAAATAATTTAAATTTGTATGAAAATAAAGATGCAAAATACCTATAAAATAAAGCATTTTTTTTTAAATACATATACAAAAATACACATAGAATAATTAAATATGTGTTAAAATTAATATACAAAATGCACATACAATAAGGAAAGTTTGTATTGAAAAAAAAAGCAAAATACACATAAAACAGTGTAAATTTGTTTCAAAATATATATACGAATACACATAAAATAACGTTGATTTCTATAGGAATATATATACAAAATACACATGAAATTATGTAAATACGTATAAAAATATATACAAAATACACATTAAATACTGTAAATTCGCGTCAAAATAAATAAACAAAATATCAATAAAAGAATGTGTATTTGTATGAAAATAGATATACAAAATACACATAAAATAATCTAAATTTGTATCAAACTATATTCTAAAATACACAAAAATATTTTAAATTTGTATGAAAATAAATATACAAAATACACATAAAATTAGGTAGATTTGTATTGAAATACATATACAAAATACACATAAAATAATGTAAATTTGAATGAAAAGACATAGACAAATACACTTAAAATAACGTAAATTTGTATAAAAAAATATATACAAAACACAAATAGAATAATGTAAAATCGTATCAAAATAAATACACAGAATATTAATAAAATAATGTATATTTGTATGAAAATAAAGAGGCAAAATACCCATAAAATAACGCATTTTTTTTTATTTATATAAATATATATACCAAAATACACATAAAAAAAATTTGAATTAAAATAAATATATAAAAAACACATACAATAAGGTAAATTTGTATTGAAATAGATATGCAAAATACATATAAAACAATGTAAATTTGTTTCAAAATATATATACGAATACACATAAAATAACGTAGATTTCTATAAAAATATATATACAAAATACACATAAAATGAAGTAAATACGTATAAAAAAAAGTATACAAAATACACATAAAATAATGTAAATTCGTATTAAAATAAATATACAAAATACCAATAAAAGAATGTGTATTTGTATAAATATAAATATACAAAATACACATAAAATAACGTAAATTTATATAAAACTATATACAAAAATGCACAGAAGTATTTTAATTTGTATGAAAATAGATATACAAAATAAGGTAAATTCGTTTCAAATTCAATAAACAAAATTCAGATAAAAGAAAGTATATTTGTAGAATAAATAAATATACAAAATACACATAAAATAACGAAAATTTGTTTGAAAATATATAAAAAAATAAACAAAAATAATTTCAATTTGTATGAAAATAAATATACAAAATACACATGTATTTTGTATATCTATTTTCACACAAATTTAATTACGTGTGTGTATTTTTGCATATAGTTTATATAAATTTACGTTATTTTATTTGTATTTTGTATAATTATATTGATACAATTCAACTTCTTTTTTTAGTATTTTGGTTATTTATTTTGATACGAGTTTACATTATTTTATGTGTATTTTGTAAACTTTTTTTTTATACGTATTTACTTCATTTTATGTGTATTTTGTATATTTATTTACATAGAAATCTACGTTATTTTATGTGTATTCGTATATATATTTTGAAAAAAATTTACATGGTTTTATATGTATTTTGCATATCTATTTCAATACAAATTTACCTTATTGTATGTGCATTTTGTATATTTATTTTAATACAAATTCAAATATTTTATGTGTGTCTTGGTATGAATATTTTTATAAAAAATGCGTTATTTTATGGGTATTTTGCATCTTAATTTTCATACAAATTTACATTATTTTATATATATTCTGTGTATTTATTTTGATACGATTTTATATTATTCTATTTGTGTTTTGTATATATTTTTTTATACATATTTACATTATTTAATGTGTATTTTTTATATATATTTTATACAAATTTACGTTATTTTAAGTGTATTTGTTTATATATTTATAAATTTGTATTGAAATACATACACAAAATACACATAAAATAATGTAAATTTGAATGAAAATACATAAACAAATACACTTAAAATAACGTAAATTTGTATAAAAAAATATGTACAAAACACAAATAGAATAATGTAAAATCGTATCAAAATAAATACACAGAATATTAATAAAATAATGTAAATTTGTATGAAAATAAAGAAGCAAAATACCCATAAAATAACGCATTTTTTTTATTTATAAAAATATATATACCAAAATACACATAAAAAAATTAAATTTGTATTAAAATAAATATACAAAAAACACATACAATAAGGTAAATTTGAATTGAAATAGATATGCAAAATACATATAAAACAATGTAAATTTGTTTCAAAATATATATACGAATACACATAAAATAACGTAGATTTCTATTAAAATATATATACAAAATACAAATAAAATGAAGTAAATACGTATAAAAAAATGTATACAAAATACACATAAAATAATGTAAATTCGTATCAAAATAAATATACAAAATACCAATAAAAGAATGTGTATTTGTATAAATATAAATATACAAAATACACATAAAATAACGTAAATTTATATAAAACTATATACAAAAATACACAGAAGAATTTTAATTTGTATGAAAATAGATATACAAAATAAGGTAAATTCGTTTCAAATTCAATAAACAAAATTCAGATAAAAGAAAGTATATTTGTAGAATAAATAAGTATACAAAATACACATAAAATAACGAAAATTTGTTTGAAAATATATAAAAAAATAAACAAAAATAATTTCAATTTGTATGAAAATAAATATACAAAATACACATGTATTTTGTATATCTATTTTCACACAAATTTAATTACTTTTGTGTATTTTTGCATATAGTTTTATATAATTTACGTTATTTTATTTGTATTTTGTATATTTATATTTATACAATACACATTCTTTTATTAGTATTTTGTTTATTTATTTTGATACGAGTTTACATTATTTTATGTGTATTTTGTATACCTTTTTTTATACGTATTTACTTCATTTTATGTGTATTTTGTATATTTATTTTCATAGAAATCTACGTTATTTTATGTGTATTCGTATATATATTTTGAAAAAAATTTACATGGTTTTATATGTATTTTGCATATCTATTTCAATACAAATTTACCTTATTGTATGTGCATTTTGTATATTTATTTTAATACAAATTCAAATATTTTATGTGTGTCTTGGTATAAATATTTTTATAAAAATGCGTTATTTTATGGGTATTTTGCATCTTAATTTTTCATACAAATTTATATTATTCTATTTGTGTTTTGTATATATTTTTCATACATATTTACATTATTTAATGTGTATTTTTTATATATATTTTATACAAATTTACGTTATTTTAAGTGTATTTGTTTATATATTTTCATTCAAATTTACATTATTTTATGTGTATTTTGTAAATGTAATTCAATACAAATTTACCTAATTTTATGTGTATTTTGTATATTTATTTTCATACAAATTAAAATTATTTTGTGTATTTTGTATATAGTTTTATACAGATTTAGGTGATTTTATGTGTATATTGTATATCTATTTTCATACAAATACACATTCTTTTATTGATATTTTGTTTATTTATTTTGACGAATTTACATTATTTAATGTATTTTATATATATATATATATATATATATATATATATATATATATATATATATATATATATATATATATATATATATATATATATATATATATATATATATATATATATATATATATATATATATATATATATATATATATATATATATATATATATATTTTTATACGTGTTTACCGCTGTTGGTGTGTATGTTGTATATATATGTCTAGAGAAATCTACGTTGATTTATGAGTATTCGTATATAGATTTTGAAATAAATTTACACTGTTTTATGTGTATTTTGCATATTTTTTCAATACAAATTTACCTTATTGTATATGCATTTTGTATATTAATTTTAATACAAATTTAATTATGCTATGTGTATTTTTGTATATGTATTTTTATAAAAATATGCTTTATTTTATGGGTATTTTGCATTTTTATTTTCATACAAATTTACATTATTTTATTTATATTCTGTTTATTTTTTTGAAACATTTTTACATTATTCTATGTGTATTTTGTATATCTATTTTTATACGTATTTACTTAATTTATGTGTATTTTGTATATATATTTTTATAGAAATCTACGTTATTTTATGTGTATTCGTATATATTTTGAAACAAATTTACATTGTTTTATATGTATTTTTGCATATCTCTTTCAATACAAGTTTACCTTATTGTATGTGCATTTTGTATATTTACTTCAATACAAATTTAAATATTTTATGTGTATTTTGGTATATATATTTTTATAAGAAATGCGCTATTTGATGGGAATTTTGCATCTTTATTTTCATACAAATTTACATTATTTTATTAATATTCGGTGTATTTATTTTGATACGATTTCACATTATTCTATTTGTTTTTTGTATATATATTTTTTATACATATTTACATTATTTAATGTGTATCTTGCATATATATTTCATACAAATTTATTATCTATTATTTATTTTCATACAAATACACATTCTTTTCATGATATTTTGTTTAT
The DNA here is from genome assembly GCF_024679095.1 of Eriocheir sinensis. NCBI lineage: Eukaryota > Metazoa > Arthropoda > Malacostraca > Decapoda > Varunidae > Eriocheir > Eriocheir sinensis. Next base: position 645,925 of record NW_026110496.1, read on the forward strand.
TTATTTTGACACGAATTTAATTAGATATGTATTTTGTATATATATTTTTATACGTATTTACATAATTTCATGTGTATTTTGTATATATATTTCTATAGAAATCTACGTTATTTTATGTGTATTCGTATATATATTTTGAAACAAATTTACTTTGTTTTATATGTATTTTTGAATATCTCTTTCAATACATATTTACCTTACTGTATATGCATTTTGTATATTTATTTCAATACAAATTTAAATATTTTATGTGTATTTTGGTATATATATTTTTTTAAAAATGCGCTATTTTATGGGAATTTTGCATCTTTCTTTTCATACAAATTTACATTATTTTATTGATATTCTGTGTATTTATATTGATAGGATCTTACATTATTCTACTTCTTTTTTGTAAATATTTTTTTATACACATTTACATTATTTAATGTGTATCTTGCATATATATTTTATACAAATTTACGTTATTTTAAGTGTATTTGTTTATATATTTTCATTCAAATTTACATTATTCTATGTGTATTTTGTATATGTATTTCAATACAAATTTACCTAATTTTATGTGTATTTTGTATATTTCTTTTCATACAAATTTTAAATATTTTTGTGTATTTTTGTATATAGTTTCATACAAATTTAGGTTATTTTATGTACGCATTTACTTTATTTAATGTGTGTTTTGTATATATATTTTTATGCAAATTTACTTTATTTTATGTGCATTTTTGTACATATATTTTTTTTAGAAATTTGCGTTAATTTATGTGTATTTGTATATGTTTTCTCATACAAATTTACATTATTTGATTGCTATTTTGTTTATTTATTTTGATACGAATGAAAATAGATATACAAAATATACATAAAATAAACTAAATTTGTATTGAAATATATATACAAAATACATAAAATAATGTAAATTTGTATCAAAATATTTTAACAGATGCGCATAAAATAACGTAAATTTGTTTTAAAATATACAAAATACACATTAAATAATGTAAATATGTATAAAAAAATATATACAAAACACAAATAGAATAATGTAAGATCGTATCAAAATAAATACACAGAATATTAATAAAACAATGTAAATTTGTATGAAAATAAAGATGCAAAATACCCATTAAATAACGCATTTTTTATAAAAATATATATACCAAAATACACATGAAAAAATTAATTTCTATTAAAATAAATATACAAAATACACATACAATAAGGTAAATCTGTATTGAAATAGATATGCAAAATACATATAAAACAATGTAAATTTGTTTCAAAATATATATACGAATACACATAAAATAACGTAGATTTGTATAAAAATATATATACAAAATACACATAAAATGAAGTAAATACGTATAAGAAAATGTATACAAAATACACATAAAATAATGTAAATTCGTATCAAAATAAATAAACAAAATACCAATAAAAGAATGTGTATTTGTATAAACATAAATATACAACATACACATAAAATAACGTAAATTTGTATAAAACTATACAAAAATACAAAAAAGTAATTAAATTCGTATGAAAATAGATATACAAAATACAGATAAAATAAGCTAAATATGAATTGAAATGTATATACAAAATACAATATTTTATGTGTATATTTGTATTTGTATTTAGGTTATTTTATGTGTATTTTGTATATATATTTTCATCCAAAATTTCATTATTTTATTGGTATTTTCTTAATTTAATTCGATACGAATTTAGATTATTTCATAGGTATTTTCTATACATATTTTTATACTCATTTACATTATCTAATGTGTTTTTTGTATATATATTTTTATGCAAATTTATTTTATGTTCATTTTTATAGAAATTTGCGTTATTTTATGTATATAGTTTTATATAAATTTACGTTATTTTATGTGCATTTTGTATATTTATATTTATACAAATACACATTCTTTTATTGGTATATTGTTTATTTACATTTATACGAATTTACATTATTTTATGTGTATTTTGTATACATTTTTTTATACGTATTTACTTTATTTTATATGTATTTTGTATAATTTTTATAAAAATCTACGTTATTTTATGTGTATTCGTATATATATTTTGAAACAAATTTACATTATTTTATATGTATTTTGCATATCTATTTCAATACAAATCTACCTTATTGTATGTGCATTTTGTATATTTATTTTAATACAAATTGAAATATTTTATGTGTATTTTGGTATCAATAATTTTATAAAAAAACGTAAATTTGTATAAAAAAAATATGTACAAAACACAAATAGAATAATGTAAAATCGTATCAAAATAAATACACAGAATATTAATAAAATAATGTAAATTTGTATGAAAATAAAAAAGCAAAATACCCATAAAATAACGCATTTTTTTATTTATAAAAATATATATACCAAAATACACATCAAAAAATTATATTTGTATTAAAATAAATATACAAAAAACACATACAATAAGGTAAATCTGTATTGAAATAGATATGCAAAATACATATAAAACAATGTAAATTTGTTTCAAAATATATATACGAATACACATAAAATAACGTAGATTTCTATAAAAATATATATACAAAATACACATAAAATGAAGTAAATACGTATAAAAAAATGTATACAAAATACACATAAAATAATGTAAATTCGTATCAAAATAAATAAACAAAATACCAATAAAAGAATGTGTATTTGTATAAATATAAATATACAAAATACACATAAAATAACGTAAATTTATATAAAACTATATACAAAAATACACAGAAGTAATTAAATTTGTATGAAAATATAAACAAAATACACACAAAATAAGCTAAATTTGAATTGAAATATATATACAAAATACACATATTTTGCATATCTATTTTCAAACAAATTTAAATTATTTTTGTGTATTTTTGTATATATTTATTTTTGTTATACATAGAATAATGTAAAATCGTATCAAAATAAGTACACAGAATATCAATAAAATAATTTGAATTTGTATGAAAATAAAGATGCAAAATACCCATAAGATAAAGCATTTTTTTTAAATACATATACAAAAATACACATAGAATAATTAAATTTGTATTAAAATTAATATACATAATGCACACATACAAAAAGGTAAATTTGTATTGAAAAAAAAACGCAAAATACAAATAAAACAGTGTAAATTTGTTTCAAAATATATATACGAATATACATAAAATAACGTGTATATTGTATATCTATTTTCATACAAATACACATTCTTTTATTGATATTTTGTTCATTTATTTTGACGCGAATTTACATTATTTAATGTGTATTTTATATATATATATATATATATATATATATATATATATATATATATATTTTTATATATATATATATATATATATATATATATATATATATATATATATATATATATATATATATATATATATATATATATATATATATATATATATATATATATATATATATATATATATTTTTATATTCTATAGAAATCTACGTTGATTTATGAGTATTCGTATATAGATTTTGAAATAAATTTACACTGTTTTATGTGTATTTTGCATATTTTTTCAATACAAATTTACCTTATTGTATATGCATTTTGTATATAAATTTTAATACAAATTTAATTATGCTATGTGTATTTTTGTATATGTATTTTTATAAAAATATGCTTTATTTTATGGGTATTTTGCATTTTTATTTTCATACAAATTTACATTATTTTATTTATATTCTGTTTATTTTTTTTGAAACAATTTTACATTATTCCATGTGTATTTTGTATATCTATATTTATACGTATTTACTTAATTTTATGTGTATTTTGTATATATATTTTTTATAGAAATCTACGTTATTTTATGTGTATTCGTATATATATTTTGAAACAAATTTACATTGTTTTATATGTATTTTTTGCATATCTCTTTCAATACAAGTTTACCTTATTGTATGTGCATTTTGTATATTTATTTCAATACAAATTTAAATATTTTATGTGTATTTTGGTATATATATTTTTATAAGAAATGCGCTATTTGATGGGAATTTTGCATCTTTATTTTCATACAAATTTACATTATTTTATTAATATTCGGTGTATTTATTTTGTTACGATTTCACATTATTCTATTTGTTTTTTGTATATTTTTTTTTTACATATTTACATTATTTAAAGTGTATCTTGCATATATATTTCATACAAATTTATTATCTATTATTTATTTTCATGCAAATACACATTCTTTTCATGATATTTTGTTTATTTATTTTGACACGAATTTACCTAGATATGTATTTTGTATATATATTTTTATACGTATTTACATAATTTCATGTGTATTTTGTATATATATTTCTATAGAAATCTACGTTATTTTATGTGTATTCGTATATATATTTTGAAACAAATTAACTTTGTTTTATATGTATTTTTGAATATCTCTTTCAATACATATTTACCTTACTGTATATGCATTTTGTATATTTATTTCAATACAAATTTAAATATTTTATGTGTATTTTGGTATATATATTTTTATAAAAAATGCGCTATTTTATGGGAATTTTGCATCTTTCTTTTCATACAAATTTACATTATTTTATTGATATTCTGTGTATTTATATTGATAGGATTTTACATTATTCTATTTCTTTTTTGTATATATTTTTTTTATACACATTTACATTATTTAATGTGTATCTTGCATATATATTTTATACAAATTTACGTTATTTTAAGTGTATTTGTTTATATATTTTCATTCAAATTTACATTATTTTATGTGTATTTTGTATATGTATTTCAATACAAAATTACCTAATTATACGTGTATTTTGTATATTTCTTTTCATATAAATTTTAAATTTTTTTGTGTATTTTTGTATATAGTTTTATACAAATTTAGTTTATTTTATGTACGCATTTACATTATTTAATGTGTGTTTTGTATATATATTTTTATGCAAATTTACTTTATTTTATGTGCATTTTTGAACATATATTTTTTTAGAAATTTGCGTTATTTTATGTGTATTTGTATATGTTATCTCATACAAATTTACATTATTTTATTGCTATTTTGTTTATTTATTTTGATACGAATGAAAATAGATATACAAAATATACATAAAATAAACTAAATTTGTATTAAAATATATATACAAAATACATAAAATAATGTAAATTTGTATCAAAATATTTTAACAGATGCTCATAAAATAACGTAAATTTGTTTTAAAATATACAAAATACACATTAAATAATGTAAATATGTATAAAAAAATATATACAAAACACAAATAGAATAATGTAAAATCGTATCAAAATAAATACACTGAATATTAATAAAACAATGTAAATTTGTATGAAAATAAAGATGCAAAATACCCATTAAATAACGCATTTTTTATAAAAATATATATACCAAAATACACATGAAAAAATTAATTTGTATTAAAATAAATATACAAAATACACATACAATAAGGTAAATCTGTATTGAAATAGATATGCAAAATACATATAAAACAATGTAAAATTGTTTCAAAATATATATACGAATGCACATAAAATAACGTAGATTTGTATAAAAATATATATACAAAATACACATAAAATGAGGTAAATACGTATAAGAAAATTTATACAAAATACACGTTAGGTTATGTGTATTTTGTAAATCTATTTTCATTCAAATATATATTATTTTATTGGTATTTTGTTGATTTATATTGATACGAATTTACATTATTTTATATGTACTTTGTATATATATTTTTATACGCATTTACATTATTTAATATTTATTTTGAGTATATAATTTTATACAAATTCATGGTATTTTATGTGTATTTGTATATATATTTTCATATAAATTTACCTTATTTTATGTGTATTTTGTACATATATTTCATTACAAATTTACCTTATTTTATGTTTATTTTGTACATTTATATTTATACAAATACACATTCTTTTATTGGTATTTTGTTTATTTATTTTGTTTCGAATTTACATTATTTTATGTGTATTTTGTTTACATTTTTTTATACGTATTTACTTAATTTTATGTGTATTTTGTATATATATTTTTATAGAAATCTACGTTATTTTATGTGTATTCGTACATATATTTTGAAACAAATTTACATTGTTTTATATGTACAATAAGGTAAATTTGTATTGAAATAGATATGCAAAATACATATAAAGCAATGTAAATTTGTTTCAAAATATGTATACGAATACACATAAAATAACGTAGATTTCTATAAAAATATATATACAAAATACACATAAAATGAAGTAAATACGTATAAAAAATGTATACAAAATACACATAAAATAATGTAAATTCGTATCAAAATAAATAAACAAAATACCAATAAAAGAATGTGTATTTGTATAAATATAAATATACAAAATACACATAAAATAACGTAAATTTATATAAAACTATATAAAAAATACACAGAAGTAATTAAATTTGTATGAAAATATATACAAAACACACACAAAATAAGCTAAATTTGAATTGAAATATATATACAAAATACATGAAATAAAGTAAATAGGTATCAAAATATTTATACAAATACACATATAATAACGTAAATTTGTATGAAAATATATAAACAAAATACACATTAAATAATGTAAATACGTATAAAAAATGTGTACAAAATACACATATAATCATGTAATTCGTATCAAAATAAATAAACAAAATACCAATAAAATAATATAAATTTGTATGAGTAAACGTGTATAAATATAAATGTACAAAATACACATACAAAATAAACATAAAATAAGGTAAATTTGTAATGAAATAGATGTACAAAATACACATAAAATAATGTAAATTTATATGAAAATATATATACAAATACACATAAAATACCATGAATTTGTATAAAATTATATATTCAAAATAAATATTAAATAATGTAAATGCGTATAAAAATATATATAAAAAGTACATATAAAATAATGTAAATTCGTATCAATATAAATCAACAAAATACAAATAAAATAATATATATTTGAATGAAAATAGATTTACAAAATACACATAACATAGCTAAAATTTGTATTGAAATATATACAAAAATACATAAAAATAATTTGAGTTTGTATGAAAATAGATATTCAAAATACACATAAAACTAGGTAAATTTCTTTTGAAATATATATACAAAATACCCATAAAATATTGTAAATTTGTGTCAAAATATATAAACAAATACACATAAAATAATGTCAAATAGTATCAAAATGAATGAGCAGAATATCAATAAAATAACGTAAATTTGTATGAAAATAAAGATGCAAAATACCCGTAAAATAAAGCATATTTTTATAAAAATACATATACAAAAATACACATAGAATAATTAAATTTGTATTAAAATTAATATACAAAATGCATATACAATAAGGTAAATTTGTATTGAAAAAATATGCAAAATACACATAAAAGTGTAAATTTGTTTAAAAATCTATATACGAATATACATAATATAACGTAGATTTCTATAGAAATATATATACAAAATACACATGAAATGATGTAAATACGTATAAAAATATATATACAAAATACACATTAAATAATTTAAATTCTCGTCAAAAATAAAAAAAAAAAATCAATAAAAGGATGTGTTTGTATGAAAATAGATATACAAAATACTCATAAAATAACCTAGTTTTGTTAAAACTATATACAAAAATACACAAAAATAATTTAAATTTGTATGAAAATAAATATACAAAATACACATAAATTTGTATTGAAATACATATACAAAATACACATAAAATAATGGAAGTTTGAATGAAAATATATAAACATATACACTTAAAATAACGTAAATTTGTTTCAAATATATATACAAAATACATATTAAATAATGTAAATATGTATAAAAAAATATATTCAAAACACAAATAGAATAATGTAAAATCTTATCAAAATAAATACACAGAATATCAATTAAATAAAGTAAATTTGTATGAAAATAATGATGCAAAATAGCCATAAAATAACGCATTTTTTATAAAAATATATATACCAAAATACACAAAAAATATTAAAATTTGTATTAAGATAAATATAAAAAATGCACATACTGTAAGGTAAATTTGTATTGAAATAGATATGCAAAATACATATAAAACAATGTAAATTTGTTTCAAAATATATATACGAATACACATAAAATAACGTTGATTTCTATAAAAATATATACAAAATACACATAAAATGAAGTAAATACGTATAAAAAAAATGAATACAAAATACACATAAAAATCGTATCAAAATAAATAAACAAAATACTAGTAAAATAAAGTGTATTTGTATAAATATAAATATACAAAATTCACATAAAATATCGTAAATTTTTATAAAACTAACTATATACAAAAATACACAGAAGTTATTAAATTTGTATGAAAATATATATACAAAATACAGCTAAAATAAGCTAAATTTGAATTGAAATGTACATACAAAATACATAAAATAATGTAAATCTGTATCAAAATATTTATACAAATACATATAATAACGTAGATTTGTTTAAAAATATATAAACAAAATACACATTAAGTAATGTAAATACGTATAAAAAAATGTACAAAATACACATATAATAATGTAATTCGTATCAAAATAAATAAACAAAATAGCAATAAAATAATGTAAATTTGTATGAGAAAACATATACAAATAACGCAAATTTCTATAAAAATATATGTACAAAAATGCACATAAAATAAAGTAAATTAGCATAAAAATATATATACAAAACACACACTAAATAATGTAAATGCGTACATAAAATAACCTAAATTTGTATAAAACTATATACAAAAATACACAAAAATAATTTAAATTTGTTTGAAAAGAAATATACAAAATACACATAAAATTAGGTAAATTTGTATGAAATACATATACAAAATACAGATCAAATAATGTAAATTTGAATGAAAATATATAAACAAATACACTTAAAATAACGTAAATTTGTATAAAATATATATGCAAGATACACATTAAATAATGTAAATGTGTATAAAAAAATATATACAAAAAACAAATAGAATAATGTAAAATCGTATCAAAATAAATACACAGAATATCAATAAAATAATGTAAATTTGTATGAAAATAAAAATGCAAAATTCCCAAAAATTATCGCATTTTTTATAAAAATATATATACCAAAATACACATAAAATATTTAAATTTGTATTGAAATAAATATACAAAATGCATATACAGTAAGGTAAATTTGTATTGAAAGAGATATTCAAAAATACATATAAAACAATGTAAATTTGTTTCAAAATATTTATACGAATACACTTAAAATAAAGTAGATTTCTATAAAAATATATACACAAAATACATATGAAATTATGTAAATACGTATAAAAATATATATACAAATATAAATATAAATTCGTGTCAAAATAAATAAACAAAATATCATGAAAAGAATGTGTATTTGTATGAAAATAGATAATAGATAATAAATTTGTATAAAATATATATGCAAGATACACATGAAATAATGTAAATATGTATAAAAAAGTATATACAAAAAACAAATAGAATAATGTAAAATCGTATCAAAATAAATACACCGAATATTAATAAAATAATGTAAATTTGTATGAAAATAAAGATGCAAAATTCCCATAAAATAGCGCATTTCTTATAAAAATATATATACCAAAATACACATAATATATTTAAATTTGTATTGAAATAAATATACAAAATGCACATACAATAAGGTAAATTTGTATTGAAAGAGATATGCAAAAATACATATAAAACAATGTAAATTTGTTTCAAAATATATATACGAATACAAATAAAAAAACGTAGATTTCTATAAAAATATATTTACAAAATACACATAAAATTAAGTAAATACGTATAAAAAATATATACAAAATACACATAAAATAATGTAAATTCGAATTAAAATAAATAAACAAAATAGAAATAAAAGAATGTGTATTTGGATAAATATAAATATACTAAATACACATACAAAATAAACATAAAATAAGGTAGATTTGTAATAAAATATATGTACAAAATACACATAAAATAATGTAAATTTATATGAAAATATATATACAAATACACATAAAATACCATGAATCTGTATTAAAATATATATTCAAAATAAATATTAAATAATGTAAAAGCGTATAAAAATATATATACAAAGTACATATAAAATGAAAATTAAGATGCAAAATACCTATAAAATCACGCATTTTTTATAAAATTATTGACACCAAAATACACATAAAATATTTGAACTTGTATTAAAATAAATATACAAAATGCACATACAATAAGGTAAATTTGTATTGAAATAGATATGCAAAATACATATAAAATAATGTAAGTTTGTTTCAAAATATATATACGAATACACATAAAATAACGTAGATTTCTATAAAAATACATATACAAAATACATATAAAATTAAGTAAATACGTATAAAAAAATGTATACAAAATACACATAAAATAATGTAAATTCGTATAAATGTAAATAAACAATATACCAATTAAAGAATGTGTATTTGTATAAATATAAATATACAAAATGCACATAAAATAACGTAAATTTATATAAAACTATATACATAAAATAAAGCAAATTTCTATAAAAATATATGTGCAAAAATGAACATTAAATAAATTTGCATAAAAATATATATACAAAACACACATTAGATAATGTAAATGAGTATAGAAATATGTATACAAAATACCTATGAAATAATCTAAATTCGTATCGAATTAAATTAAGAAATACCAATAAAATAATGTAGTTTTGGATGAAAATATATATACAAAATACACATAAAATAACCTAAATACAAATACAAATATACACATAAAATAATTTAAAATTGAATGAAATAAATATACAAAATAAACATAAAATAAGGTAAATTTGTAATGAAATATATGAAAAAATACACATAAAATAATATAAATTTGTATGAAAATATATATACAAATACACATTAAATAACATGAATTTGTATAAAATTTGTATCAAAATATATACTTATACACACAATAAAATAACGTAATTTTTTATGAAAATGTATATACAAATACACATAAAATAATTTAAATACGTAGAAAAATATATATACAAAAAACACATAAAATAATGTAAATATGTATGAAAATATATAAACAAATACACATAAAATAATGTAAATTTGGATAAAATATATATCATAAAATAATGTAAATTCGTATCAAAATAAATAAACAAAATACCAATAAAAGAATGTGTATTTGTATGAATATAAATATACAAAATACACATAAAATAACGTAAATTTATATAAAACTATATACAAAAATACACAGAATTAATTAAATTTGTATGAAAATATATACAAAATACACACGAAATAAGCTAAATTTGAATTGAAATATATATGCAAAATACATGAAATAAAGTAAATTTGTATCAAAATATTTATACAAATACACATATAATAACGTAAATTTGTATGAAAATATATGAACAAAATACACATTAAATAATGTAAATACGTATAAAAAAAATATGTACAAAATACACATATAATCATGTAATTCGTATCAAAATAAATAAACAAAATACCAATAAAATAATATAAATTTGTATGAGTAAACGTGTATGTTGCATATTTTTTCAATACAAATTTACCTTATTATATACGCATTTTGTATATTAATTTTAATATATGTGGATTTGAATATATATTTTGATACAAATTTACATTATTTTATGTATTTTCTATATTTATTTCAATTCAAATTTAGCTTATTTTATGTGTCTTTTGTATATCTATTTTCATACAAATTTAATTATTTTGTTTATTTTTGTACATAGTTTTATACAATTTTACGTTATTTTATGTGTATTTTGTATATTTATACAAGTAAACATTCTTTTATTGGCATTTAGTTTATTTATTTTGATACGAGTTTACATTATTTTATGTGTATTTTGTATACATTTTCTTATACGTATTTACTTCATTTTATGTGTATTTTGTATATATATTTTTATAGAAATCTACGTTATTTTATGTGTATTCGTATATATATTTTGAAACAAATTTACATTGTTTTATGTGTATTTTGCATATCTATTTCAATACAAATTTACCTTATTGTATGTGCATTTTGTATATTTATTGTAATACAAATTTAAATATTTTATGTGTATTTTGGTATATATATATTTTCATAAGAAATGCGTTGTTTTATGGGTATTTTGCGTCTTTATTTTCATACAAATTTACATTATTTTATTAATATTCTGTGTATTTATTTTGATACTATTTTACATTATTCTATGATTATTTTGTACATATTTTTTATACATATTTACATTATTTAATGTGTATTTTCTATATATATTTCATACAAATTTACGTTATTTTAAGTGTATATGTTTATATATTTTCATTCAAATTTAAATTATTTTATGTGTATTTTGTATATATATTTTTATACAAATTTAAATTATTTTTGTGTATTTTTTTAATAGAGTTTTATACAAATTTACAATATTTTATGTGTATTTTGTATATCTATTTTCATACAAATACACATTCTTTTATTGATATTTTGTTTATTTATTTTGATGCGAATTTATATTATTTAATGTGTATTGTGTATATATATTTTTGTACGTATTTGCGTCATTTCATGTGTATTTTTTATATATATTTCTAGAGAAATATACGTTATTTTATGTGTATTCGTATATATATTTTGAAACAAATATACATTGTTTTATGTGCATTTTGTATATTTTTTCAATACAAATTTCCCTTATTGTACGTGCATTTTGTATATTAATTTTAATACAAATTTAATTATTCTATGTGTATTCTTGTATATGTATTTTAAAAAAAATATGGTTTATTTTATGGGTATTTTGCATCTTTATTTTCATACAAAATTACATTATTTTATTGATATTCTGTGTATTTATTTTGATACGATTTTACATTATTCTATGTATATTTTGTATATCTATTTTATACAAATGTACGTTATTTTATGTGAATTTGTTTTCATTTCATACAAATTTACATTATTTTATGTGTATTTTGTACATGTATTTAAATACAAATTTAACTAATTATATGTGTATTTTGTATATCTATTTTCATACAAATTGAAATTTATTTTTTTGTTTTTTGTATATATTTTTATTCAAATTTTCGTAATTTTATGTGTATTTTGTATATTTATTTTCCTACAAATATACGTTCTTTTATCGGAATTTTGTTTATTTATTTTGATACGAATTTTCATTTTTTTAGGTGTATTTGATATATATATTTTTATACTTATTTAGATAATTATATATGTATTTTGAATATATATTTTCATAGAAATTTACTCTATATGTATATACAAAAAAACACAAAAATAATTTAAATTTGTATGAAAATAAATATACAAAATACGCCTAAAATTAGGTAAATTTGTATTGAATTACATATATAAAATACACTTAAAATAATGAAAATTTGAATGAAATTATATAAACAAATACACTTAAAATGACGTTAATTTGTATAAAATATATATAAAAAATACACTTTAAATAATGAAAATATGTATAAAAAAATATATACAAAACACAAATAGTATAATATAAAATCGTATCAAAATATATACACAGAATATTAATAAAATAATGTACATTTGTATGAAAACTAAGATGCAAAATACCTATAAAATAACGCATTTTTTATAAAATTATATATACCAAAATACACATAAAATATTTGAATTTGTATTAAAATAAATATACAAAATGCACATACAATAAGGTAAATTTGTATTGAAATAGATATGCAAAGAACATATAAAACAATGTAAATTTGTTTCAAAATATATATACGAATACACATAAAATAACGTAGATTTCTATAAATATATATATATATATATATATATATATATATATATATATATATATATATATATATATATATATATATATATATATATATATATATATATATATATATATTTCTATAAATATATATATATATATATATATATATACAAAATACAAATAAAATTAAGTAAATACGAATCAAAAATGTATACAAAATACACATAAAATAATGAAAATTCGTATAAATATAAATAAACAAAATACCAATAAGAGAATGTGTATTTGTATAAATATAAATATACAAAATGCACATAAAATAACGTAAATTTGTATAAAACTATATACAAAAATACACAGAAGTAATTAAATTTGCATGAAAATAGATATACAAAATGCACACAAAATAAGCTAAATTTGAATTGAAATATATATACAAAATCCATAAAATAAAGTAAATTCGTTTCAAAATACTTTTAACAAATACAGATATAATAACGTAAATTTGTAAAAAAAATATATATAAAGAAAATACACATTAAGTAATGTAAATACGTATAAAAAAATATTTACAAAATACACCAATAATCAAGTCATTCGTATCAAAATAAATAAACAAAAAACTAATTAAATAATGTAAATTTGTATGAGAAAACATATACAAAATACACATAAAATAACGTTTTAAGTTTCTATAAAAATATATGTACAAAAATGCACATAAAATTAGTTTGCATAAAAAAATATATACAAAACACACATTAGATAATGTAAATGAGTATAAAAATATGTATACAAAATACCTATGAAATAATCTAAATTCGTATCGAGTTAAATTAAGAAAATAACAATAAAATAATGTAATTTTGGATGAAAATATATAGAAAACACACATAAAATAACCTAAATACAAATACAAATATACACATTAAATAATTTAAAATTGAATGAAATAAATATACAAAATAAACATAAAATAAGGTAAATTTGTAATAAAATATATGTAAGAATACACATAAAATAATATAAATTTGTATAAAAATATATACAAATACACATAAAATAACATGAATTTGTATAAAATGTTTCAAAATATATACGAATACACACAATAAAATAACGTAATTTTTATGAAAATGTATATATAAAATACACATAAAATAGTTTAAATACGTAGAAAAATATATATACAAAATACACATAAAATAATGTAAATTCGTAAAAAATTAAATACACAAAATTCCAATAAAAGAATGTATATTTGTAGGAAAATATATATACAAAAAACAAATAAAATAACTAGAATTTGTATAAAAATATATACAAAAATACACAAAAATAATTTAAATTTGTTTGAAAATAGATATGCAAAATACACATAAAGTTAGGCAAATTTGTATTGAAATACATATAAAAAACTCACATAAAATAATGTAAATTTGTATGAAAAAATATAAACAAATACATATAAAATCACGTAAATTTGGATAAAATATATATATACAAAATATACATTAAATATTTTAAATATGTATAAAAATATATTATATTATATATATTTTTATTGATATTTGCGTTATTTATGTGTATTTTGTATATGTTTTCTCATAGAAATTTACATTATTTTATTGGTATTTTGTCTATTTATTTTGATACGAATTACATGATTATTTGTGTATTTTTTACATTTTTTATACGTATTTACATTATTTAATGTGTATTTTGTTTATATATTTTATACAAATTTACGTTATTATATGTGTATTTGTATAGGTATTTTGATACAAATTTACATTATTTTATGTATTTTGTATATATATTTCAATTCAAATTTAGCTTAGTGTATTTTGTATATCTATTTATTTTAATACAAAATCAAATATTTTATGTTTTTTCGTATATATATTTTTATAAAAAATGCGTTATTTTATGGGTATTTTGCATCTTAATTTTCATACAAATTTACATTATTTTATTAATATTTTCTGTATTTATTTTGATACGATTTTACATTATTTTATTTGTGTTTTGTATATATTTTTTTTATACATATTTACATTATTTAATGTGTTTTTTGTATATATATTTGATACAAATTTACGTTATTTTATGGGTGTTTTGCATCTTTATTTTCATACAAATTTACATTATTTTATTTACATTGTGTATTTATTTTAATACGATTTTACATTATTCTATTTGTGTTTTGTATATATATTTTTTATACATATTTACATTATTTAATGAGTATTTTTTATATATATTTTATACAAATTTATGTTAATTTAAGTGTATTTGTTTATATATTTTCATTCAAATTTACATTATTTTATGTGTATTTTGTATATGTATTTCTTTACAAATTTACCTAATTTTATGTGTTTTTGTATATTTATTTTCATACAAATTTAACTTATGTTTGTGTATTTTTATATATAGTTTTATACAAATTTACGTTATTTTATGTGTATTTTGTATATGTATTTTCATACAAAAACACATTCTTTTATTGATATTTTAATTATTTATTTTTAAACGAATTTACATTTTTTAATGTGTATTTTGTATATATATTTTTATACGTATTTACAACATTTCATGTGTATTTTGTATATATATTTCTATAGAAATCTACTTTATTTTATGTGTATTCGTATATATATTTTGAAACAAATCTACATTATTTTATGTGTATTTTGTATATATATTTCATTATAAATTTGCCTTATTTTAAGTTTATTTTTATATCTATTTTCATTCAAATTCAAATCATTTTATGTGTATATATTTATTTGTATTTACGTTATTTTATGTGTATCTTCTATATATATTTTCATTCAAAATTACATTATTTTATCGGTATTTTGTTCATTTATTTCGATACGAATTTAGATTTTTTCATGTGTATTTTCTATACATATACATATAGAGTAAATTTCTATGAAAATATATATTCAAAATACATATAAAATTATGTAAATAGGTATAAAAATATATATATCAAATACTTCATTTTATGTGTATTTTGTATATATTTTTATAGAAATCAACGTTATTTTATGTGTATTCGTATATATATTTTGAAACAAATTTACATTGTTTTATGTGTATTTTGCATATCTATTTCAATACAAATTTACCTTACAGTAAGTGCATTTTTTATATTTATTTTAATACAAATTTTAATATTTTATGTGTATTTTCGTATATTTATATTTATAAAAAATGCGTTATTTTATGGCTAGTTTGCATCTTTATTTTTATACAAATTTACATTATTTTATTAATATTCTGTGTATTTATTTTGATACGATTTTACATTATTCTATTTGTGTTTTGAATATATTTTTTTATACATATTTACATTATTTAATTAGTATTTTGTATATATATTTGATACAAATTTACGTTATTTTAAGTGTATATGTTTATATATTTTCATTCAAACTTCCATTATTTTTTTTAATTTACCTAATTTTATGTGTATTTTGTATATTTATTTTCATACAAATTTAAATTGTTTTTGTGTATTTTTGTATATAGTTTTATACAAACTTAGGTTATTTTATGAGTATTTTTTATATCTATTTTCATACAAATACGCATTCTTTTATTGATATTTTGTTTATTTATTTTGACGAGAATTTAAATTATTTAATGTGTATTTTGTATATATATTTTTATACGTATTTACATCATTTCATGTGTATTTTGTATATATATTTCTATAGAAATCTACGTTATATTATGTGTATTCGTATATAGATTTTTAAACAAATTTACACTTTTATGTGTATTTTGCATATTTTTTTAATACAAATTTACCTTATTGTATATGCATTTTGTATATTAATTTTAATACAAATTTCATTATTCTATGTGTGTTTTTGTATATGTATTTTTATAAAAATATGCTTTATTTTATGGGTATTTTGCATCTTTATTTTCATACAAATTTACGTTATTTTATTGATATTCTGCTCATTCATTTTTCATGCGATTTGACATTATTCTATGTGTATTTTGTAAATATTTTTCATTCAAATTTACGTTATTTTATGTGTATTTGTTTATATATTTTGACACAAATTTACAATATTCTATGGGTATTTTGTATATATATTTCAAAAGAAATTTACCTAGTTTTATGTGTATTTTGAATATCTATTTTCATACAAACAAAAATTATTTTTATGTATTTTTGTATATATTTCAATACAAATTTTAGTTATGTTATGTGTATTTTGTAAATCTGTTTTCATTCAAATATATATTATTTTATTGGTATTTTGTTGATTTATATTGATACGAATTTACATTATTTTATAATTATGTACTTTTTATATATATTTTTATACGCATTTACATTATTTAATATTTATTTTGAATATATAATTTTATACAAATTCATGGTATTTTATGTGTATTTGTATATATATTTTCATATAAATTTACATTATTTTATGTGTATTTTGTACATATATTTCATTACAAATTTACCTTATTTTATGTTTATTTTGTATGTGTAGTTTGTACATTTATATTTATACACGTTTACTCATACAAATTTATATTATTTTATTGGTATTTTGTTTATTTATTTTGATACGAATTACATGATTATATGTGTATTTTGTGCACATTTTTTTATACGTATTTACATTATTTAATATGTATTTTGTTTATATATTTTCATACAAATTTACGTTATTATATGTGTATTTGTATAAATATTTTGATACCAATTTACTTTATTTCATGTATTTTGTATATATATTTCAATTCAAATTTAGCTTATTTTCTGTGTGTTTTGTATATATTTTCATACAAATTTAATTACTTCTGTGTATTTTTGTATATAGTTTTA
This sequence comes from Eriocheir sinensis, assembly GCF_024679095.1. Lineage (NCBI taxonomy): Eukaryota > Metazoa > Arthropoda > Malacostraca > Decapoda > Varunidae > Eriocheir > Eriocheir sinensis. The sequence continues at coordinate 664,771 of NW_026110496.1, forward strand.
TATAAATTTACGTTATTTTATGTCTATTTTGAATATTTATATTTATACAAATACACATTCTTTTATTGGTATTTTGTTTATTTATTTTGATTCGAATTTACATTATTTTATGTGTATTTTGTATACATTTTTTATACGTATTTACTTCATTTTATGTGTATTTTGTATATATATTTTTATAGAAATCTACGTTATTTTATGTGTATTCGTATACATATTTTGAAACAAATTTACATTGCTTTATATGTATTTTGCATATCTATTTCAATACAAATTTACCTTATTGTACATATAAAACAATGTAAATTTGTTTCAAAATATATGTACGAATACACATAAAATAACGTAGATTTCTATAAAAATATATATACAAAATACACATAAAATTAATGAAATACGTATAAAAATGTAAACAAAATACACATAAATAATGTAAATTGAAACAAAATAAATAAACATACAAAAAGGTAAATTTGTAATGAAATATATGTACAAAATACACATAAAATAATGTAAATTTATATGAAAATATATATACAAATACACATAAAATACCATGAATTTGTATAAAATTATATACTCAAAATAAATATTAAATAATGTAAATGCGTATAAAATATATATACAAAGTACATATAAAATAATGTAAATTCGTATCAATATAAATCAACAAAATACCAATAAAATAATATATATTTGAATAAAAATAGATTTACAAAATACACATCACCTAACTAAAATTTGTATTGAAATATATACAAAAATACATAAAAATAATTTGAGTTTGAATGAAAATAGATATTCAAAATACACATAAAACTAGGTAAATTTCTTTGAAATATATATACAAAATACCCATAAAATATTGTAAATTTGTGTCAAAATATTTAAACAAATACATAAAATAACGTAAATTTGTATGAAAAATATATACAAAATACACATAGAATAATGTCAAATCGTATCAAAATGAATGAGCAGAATATCAATAAAATAACGTAAATTTGTATGAAAATAAAGATGCAAAATACCCATAAAATAAAGCATATTTTTATAAAAATACAAATAGAAAAATACACATAGAATAATTAAATTTGTATTAAAATTAATATACAAAATGCATATACAATAAATTTAAATTTGATTATATTAAATGAAATAAATATACAAAATAAACATAAAATAAGGTAAATTTGTAATAAAATATATGTATGAATACACATAAAATAACATGAATTTGTATAAAATTTGTTTCAAAATATATACGAATACACACAATAAAATAACGTAAATTTTTATGAAAATGTATATATAAAATACACATAAAATAATTCAAATACGTAGAAAAATATATATACAAAATACACATAAAATAATGTAAATTCGTAAAAAATTAAATACACAAAATTCCAATAAAAGAATGTATATTTGTAGGAAAATATATATACAAAAAACAAATAAAATAACTAAAATTTGTATAAAAATATATAGAAAAATACACAAAAATAATTTAAATTTGTTTGAAAATAGATATGCAAAATACACATAAAGTTAGGCAAATTTGTATTGAAATACATATACAAAACTCACATAAAATAATGTAAATTTGTATGAAAATATATAAACAAATACATATAAAATAACGTAAATTTGGATAAAATATATATACAAAATATACATTAAATATTTTAAATATGTATAAAATATATTATATTATATATATTTTTATTGATATTTGCGTTATTTATGTGTATTTTGTATATGTTTTCTCATAGAAATTTACATTATTTTATTGGTATTTTGTCTATTTATTTTGATACGAATTACATGATTATTTGTGTATTTTGTACATTTTTTTATACGTATTTACATTATTTAATGTGTATTTTGTTTATATATTTTTATACAAATTTACGTTATTATATGTGTATTTGTATAAGTATTTTGATACAAATTTACATTATTTTATGTATTTTGTATATATTTCAATTCAAATTTAGCTTATTTTATGAGTATTTTGTATATCTATTTATTTTAATACAAAATCAAATATTTTATGTTTTTTCGTATATATATTTTTATAAAAAATGCATTATTTTATGGGTATTTTGCATCTTAATTTTCATACAAATTTACATTATTTTATTAATATTTTCTGTATTTATTTTGATACGATTTTACATTATTTTATTTGTGTTTTGTATATATTTTTTTATACATATTTACATTATTTAATGTGTTTTTTGTATATATATTTGATACAAATTTACGTTATTTTAAGTCTATATGTTTATATATTTTCATTCAAATTTACATTATTTTCAATGTATTTTGTATATGTATTTCAATACAAATTTACCTAATTTTATATGTTTTTTGTATATTTATTTTCATACAAGTTTAAATTATTTTTTTGTATTTTTGTATATAGTTTTATACAAATTTAGGTTATTTTATGTGTATTTTGTATATCTATTTTCATACAAATACACATTCTTTTCATGATATTTTGTTTATTTATTTTGACACGAATTAACATTATTTAATGTGTATTTTGTATATATATTTTTATTCGTATTTACATTATTTCAAGTGTATTTTGTATATATATTTCTATAGAAATCTGCGTTATTTTATGTGTATTCGTATATATATTTTGAAACAAATTTACATTGTTTTATGTGTATTTTGCATATTTTTTCAATACAAATTTACCTTATTGTATGTGCATTTTGTATATTAATTTTAATACAAATTTGATTAATCTATGTGTATTTTTGTATATGTATTTTTATAAAAATATGCTTTATTTTATGGGTATTTTGCATCTTTATTTTCATACAAATTTACATTATTTTATTGATATTCTGTGTATTTATTTTGATATGATTTTACATTATTCTATGTGTATTTTGTATATATATTTTATATAAAATGTATTTGTTTTCATTTCATACAAATCTACATTATTTTATGTGTTTTTGTACATGTATTTAAATACAAATTTAACTAGTTATATGTGTATTTTGTATATCTATTTTGTATGTATATTTTCATAGAAATTTACTCTATTTTATGAGTATTCGTATATATATTTTGATACAAATTTACATTATTAATGTGTATTCTGCATATCTATTTCAATACAAATTTTCTTTATTGTACGTGCATTTTGTATATTTATTTTAATACAAATTTAATTATTTTATATGTATTTTTGTATATATATTTTTATGCAAATATGCGTTATTATATGGATATTTTGCAGCTTTATTTTCATACAAATTTACATTATTTTATTGATATTCTCTTTATTTATTTTGATACGATTTAACATTATTCTATGTGTATTTTGTATATATTTTTTATACATATTTACATTATTTAAGGTTTATTTTGTATATATATTTTATCCAAATTTACATTATTTTATGTGTATTTCTTTATATATTTTTATACAAATTTACATTATTTTATGTGTATTTTGTATATACATTTTCATAAAAAAATTGCGTTATTTTATTGTGTGTATTCGTATATATTTTGATACAAATTTTATACAAATTCATGTTATTTAATGTGTATTTGTATATATATTTTCATACAAATTTATATTATTTTATGTGTATTTTTTCATATATTTCATTACAAATTTACCTTATTTTATGTTTATTTTGTATATTTATTTCATTCAATTTTAAATTATTTTATGTGTATATTTGTATTTGTATTTAGGTTATTTTATGTGTATTTTGTATATATATTTTCATCCAAAATTACATTATTATATTGGTATTTTCTTCATTTAATTCGATACGAATTTAGATTATTTCATAGGTATTTTGTATACATTTTTTTATACTCATTTACATTATCTAATGTGTGTTTTGTATATATATTTTTATGCAAATTTATTTTATGTTCATTTTTGTACATATATTTTTTTAGAAATTTGCGTTATTTTATGTATATAGTTTTATATAAATTTACGTTATTTTATGTGCATTTTGTATATTTATATTTATACAAATACACATTCTTTTATTGCTATATTGTTTATTTATATTTATACTAATTTACATTATTTTATGTGTATTTTGTATACATTTTTTTATACGTATTTACTTACTTTTATGGTTATTTTGTATATGTATTTTTATAGAAATCTACGTTATTTTATGTGTATTCGCATATATATTTTGAAACAAATTTACATTATTTTATATGTATTTTGCATATCTATTTCAATACAAATTTACCTTATTGTATGTGCATTTTGTATATTTATTTTGATACAAATTCAAATATTTTATGTGTATTTTGGTATCAATAATTTTATAAAAAATGCGTTATTTTATAGGTATTTTGCATCTTAATTTTCATACAAATTTACATTATTTTATTAATATTCTCTGTATATATTTTGATACGATTTTACATTATTCTATTTGTGTTTTGTATATATTTTTTTATACATATTTACATTATTTAATGTCTATTTTGTATACATATTTCATACAAATTTACGTTATTATATGTGTATTTGTTTATATATTTTCTTTCAAATTTACAATATTTTATGTGTATTTTGTATATGTATTTCAATAGAAATTAACCTAATTTTATGTGTATTTTGTATATTTCTTTTCATACAAATTTAAATTATTTTTGTGTATTTTTGTATATAGTTTTATACAAATTTAGGTTATTTTATGTACGCATTTACATTATTTAATGTGTGTTTTGTATATATATTTTTATCCAAAGTTAATTTATTTTACGTTCATTTTTGGACATATATTTTTATAGAAATTAGCGTTATTTTATATGTATTTGTATATCTTTTCTCATACAAATTTACATTATTTTATTGCTATTTTGTTTATTTAGTTTGATACGAATTACATGATTATATGTGTATTTTGTACATATTTTTTATACGTATTTACATTATTTAATGTGTATTTTGTTTATATATTTTTAAACAAATTTACGTTATTATATGTATTTTTATAAATATTTTGATACAAATTTACATTATTTTATGTATTTTGTATATACATTTCAATTCAAATTTAGCTTATTTTATCTGTATTTTGTATATCTATTTTCATACGAGTTTAATTACTTCTCTGTATTTTTGTATATAGTTTTATACAAATTTACGTTATTTTATGTGTATTTTGTATATTTATATTTATACAAATACACATTCTTTTATTGGTATTTTGTTTATTTATTTTGATACGAATTTACGTTATTTTAAATGTATTTTGTATACATTTTTTTATACGTATTTACTTCATTTTACGTGTATTTTGTATATATATTTTTATACAAATCTACGTTATTTTATGTGTATTCGTATATATATTTTGAAACAAATTTACATTGTTTTATATGTATTTTGCATATCTATTTCAATACAGATTTACCTTATTGTATGTGTTTTTTGTATATTTATTTTAATACAAATAAAAAATTTTATGTGTATTTTTGTATATATATTTAAAAAAAAAGCGTTATTTTATGGGTATTTTGCTTCTTTATTTTCATACAAATTTACATTATTTTATTAATATTCTGTGTATTTATTTTGATACGATTTTACATTATTCTATTTGTGTTTTGTATATATTTTTTTATACAAATTTACGTTATTTTAAGTGTATTTGTTTATGTATTTTCATTCAAATTTACAGTATTTTATGTGTATTTTGTATATGTATTTCAATACAAATTTACCTAATTTTATGTGTATTTTGTATATTTATTTTTATACAAATTTAAATTATTTTTGTGTATTTTTGTATATAGTTTTATACAAATTTATGTTATCTTATGTGTATTTTGTATATTTATTTTCATACAAATACACATTCTTTTATTGACATTTTGTTTATTTATTTTGACGCGAATTTACATTATTTAATGTGTATTTTGTATATATATTTTATACGTATTTACATCCTTTCATGTGTATTTTGTATATTTATAAAAAAATGCGTTATTTTATGGGTATTTTGCATCTTTATTTTCATACAAATTTACATTATTTTATTTACATTCTGTGTATTTATTTTAATACGATTTTACATTATTCTATTTGTGTTTTGTATATATATTTTTTATACATATTTACATTATTTATATATATTTTATACAAATTTATGTTAATTTAAGTGTATTTGTTTATATATTTTCATTCAAATTTACATTATTTTATGTGTATTTTGTATATGTATTTCTTTACAAATTTATCTAATTTTATGTGTATTTTGTATATTTATTTTCATACAAATTTAACTTATTTTTGTATTTTATATATAGTTTTATACAAATTTACGTTATTTTATGTATTTTGTATATGTATTTTCATACAAATACACATTCTTTTATTGATATTTTAATTATTTATTTTGACACGAATTTACATTATTTAATGTGTATTTAGTATATATATTTTTATACGTATTTACAACATTTCATGTATATTTTGTATATATATTTCTATAGAAATCTACGTTATTTTATGTGTATTCGTATATATATTTTGAAACAAATCTACATTATTTTATGTGTATTTTGTATATATATTTCATTATAAATTTGCCTTATTTTAAGTTTATTTTCATATCTATTTTCATTCAAATTCAAATCATTTTATGTGTATATATTTATTTGTATTTACGTTATTTTGTGTATTTTCTATATATATTTTCATTCAAAATTACATTATTTTATCGGTATTTTGTTCATTTATTTCGATACGAATTTAGATTATTTCATGTGTATTTTCTATACATATACATATAGAGTAGATTTCTATGAAAATATATATTCAAAATACATATAAAATTATGTAAATAAGTAAAAATATATATATCAAATACACCTAAAAAAAATGAAAATTCGTATCAAAATAAATAAATAAAATTCCGATAAAAGAACGTATATTTGTAGGAAAATAAATATACAAAATACACATAAAATTACGAAAATTTGAATAAAAATATATACAAAAAATAATTTCAATTTGTATGAAAATAGATATACAAAATACACATATAATTAGTTAAATTTGTATTTAAATACATGTACAAAATTCACATAAAATAATGTAAATTTGTATGAAATGAAAACAAATTCACATAAAATAACGTACATTGGTATAAAATAGATATACAAAATATACATAGAATAATGTAAAATCGTATCAAAATAAATACACAGAATGTCAATAAAATAATGTAATTTTGTATGAAAATAAAGATGCAAAATACCCATAAAATAAAGCATATATTTATCAAAATACATATACAAAAATACACATAGAATAGCTAAATTTGTATTAAAATTAATATACAAAATACACGTACAATAAGGTAAATTTGTATGGAAAAAATATGCAAAATGCTCATAAAACAATGTATATTTGTTTCAAAATATATATACGAATACACATAAAATAACGTATATTTCTATAGAAATATATATACAAAATATACATGAAATGACGTAAATGCGTATAAAAATATATATACACAATACACATTAAATAATGTTAATTCGCATCAAAATAAATAAACAAAATATCAATAAAAGAATGTGTATTTGTATGAAAATAGATATACAAAATACACATAAAATATTGTAAATTTGAATAAAACTCTATACAAAAATACACAAAAATAATTTAAATTTGTATAAAATATATATACAAAATACACATGAAATTAGGTAAATTTCTATTGAAATACATATACAAAATACACATAAAATAATGTAAATTTGAATAAAATATATAAACAAATACACTTAAAATAACGAAAATTTGTATGAAATATATATAGAAAATACACATTAAATCATGTAAATATGTATAAAAAAAATATATACAAAACACATATAGAATAATGTAAAATAGTATCAAAATAAATACACAGAATATTAATAAAATAATGTAAATTTGTATGAAAATAAAGATGCAAAATACCCATAAAACAACGCATTTTTTATGAAAATATATATACCAAAATGCACATAAAATATTTAAATTTGTATTACAATAAATATACAAAATGCACATACAATAAGGTAAATTTGTATTGAAATAGATATGCAAAATACATATAAAACAATGTAAATTTGTTTCAAAATATACATACGAATACTCATAAAATAACGTAGATTCCTATAAAATATATATACAAAATACACATAAAATGAAGTAAATACGTATAAGAAAATGTATACAAAATACACATAAAATAATGTAAAATCGTATCAAAATAAATAAACTAAATGCCAATAAAAGAATGTTTACTTGTATAAATATAAATATACAAAATACACATAAAATAACGTAAAATTGTATAAAACTATATACAAAAATAAACAAAAATAATTAAATTTGTATGAAAATAGATATACAAAAGACACATAAAATAAGCTAAATTTGAATTGAAATAAATATAGAAAATAAATAAAATAATGTAAATTTGTATCAAATATATATTCAAATACACATATAATAACGTAAATTTGTATAAAAATATATAAACAAAATACACATTAAATAATGTAAATACGTATAAAAGATATGTACGTAATGTAAAAATTTATATAATTAAAGATGCAAATTACCCATAGAATATCTTATATTTAAAAAAAAATATATACAAAAATACACATAAAATAATTAAATTTGTATTAAAATAAATATACAAAATACACATACAATAAGGTAGATTTTTATTGAAATAGATATGCAAAAAACACATAAAATAATGAAAATTTTTATCAAAATATATACGAATACACACAATAAAATTACGTAAATTTTTATGAAAATATATATACAAAATACACATAAAATAATGTAAATACATAGAAAAATATATATACAAAATACACATAAAATAATATAAATTCGTATCAAAATAAATAAACAAAATTTCCTCTAAAAGAATGTATATGTGTAGGAAAATATATATACAAAATACAAATAAAATAAAAAAATTGTATAAAAATAATACAAAAATACACAAAATTAATTTAAATTTGTTTGAAAATAGATATGCAAAATACAAATGAAATTAGGCAAATTTTTATTGAAATACATATACAAAATACACATAAAATAATGTAAATTTGTATGAAAATATATAAACAAATACACATAAGATAACGTAAATTTCCATAAAATATATGTAGAAAATATACATTAAATAATGTAAATATGTCTAAAAATATATATACAAAATACACAGAATAACGTAAAATCGTATCAAAATAAATAAACAGACAATCAATAAAATAATGTAAATTTGTATGAAAATAAAGATGCAAAATACCCATATAATAACGCATATTTGTTTAAAAATATATATACAAAAATACACATAAAATAATTAAATTTGCATCAAAATAAATATACAAAAGGCACATACAATAAAGAAAATTTGTATTGAAATAGATATTCGAAATACACATAAATAATGTAAATTTGTATCAAAATATATATACGAATACACATAAAATAGAGTAAATTTCTATGAAAATATATATTCAAAATACATATAAAATTATCTAAATAAGTATAAAAAAATATATATCAAATACACCTAAAATAATGAAAACTCGTATCAAAATAAATAAACAAAATTCCGATAAAAGAACGTATATTTGTATAAAAATAAATATACAAAATTCACATAAAATTACGAAAATTTGAATAAAAATATATACTAAAATACACAAAATTAATTTCAATTTGTATGAAAATAGATATACATAATACACATATAATTAGTTAAATTTGTATTTAAATACATGTACAAAATACACATAAAATAATGTAAATTTGTATGAAATGAAAACAAATTCACATAAAATAACGTTCATTTGTATGAAATATATATACAAAATATACATAGAATAATGTAAAATCGTATCAAAATAAATACACAGAATATCAATAAAATAATGTAAATTTGTATGAAAATAAAGATGCAAAATTCCCAAAAATTATCGCATTTTTTATAAAAATATATTTACCAAAATACACATAAAATATTTAAATTTGTATTGAAATAAATATACAAAATGCATATACAGTAAGGTAAATTTGTATTGAAAGAGATATTCAAAAATACATATAAAACAATGTAAATCTGTTTCAAAATATATATACGAATGCACATAAAATAAAGTAGATCTCTATAGAAATATATATACAAATTACATATGAAATTATGTAAATACGTATAAAAATATATATACAAAATACATATCAAATAATGTAAATTCGTGTCAAAATAAATAAACAAAATATCATGAAAAGAATGTGTATTTGTATGAAAATAGATCATAGATAATAAATTTGTATAAAATATATATGCAAGATGCACATTAAATAATGTAAATATGTATAAAAAAGTATATACAAAAAAACAAATAGAATAATGTAACATCGTATCAAAATAAATACACCGAATATTAATAAGATAATGTAAATTTGTATGAAAATAAAGATGCAAAATTCCCATAAAATAGCGCATTTCTTATAAAAATATATATACCAAAATACACATAAAATATTTAAATTTGCATTGAAATAAATATACAAAATGCACATACAATAAGGTAAATTTGTATTGAAAGAGATATGAAAAAATACATATAAAACAATGTAAATTTGTTTCAAAATATATATACGAATTCAAATAAAAAAACGTAGATTTCTATAAAAATATATATACAAAATACACATAAAATTAAGTAAATACGTATAAAAAAATGTATACAAAATACACATAAAATAATGTAATTTCGAATTAAAATAAATGTAAATTTGAATGAAAATATAAAAACAAATACACTTAAAATAACGTAAATTTGTATAAATATATATGCAAGATACACATTAAATAATGTAAATGTGTATAAAAAATATATACAAAAACAAATAGAATAATGTAAAATCATATCAAAATAAATACAGAATATCAATAAAATAATGTAAATTTGTATGAAAATAAAGATGCAAAATTCCCAAAATTATCGCATTTTTATAAAAATATATATACCAAAATACATAAAATATTTAAATTTGTATTGAAATAAATATACAAAATGCATATACAGAAAGGTAAATTTGTATTAAAAGAGATATTCAAAAATACATATAAAACAATGTAAATTTGTTTCAAAATATATATACGAATACACATAAAATAAAGTAGATTTCTATAGAAATATATATACAAAATACATATGAAATTATGTAAATACGTATAAAAATATATATATAAAATACATATGAAATAATGTAAATTCGTGTCAAAATAAATAAACAAAATATCATGAAAAGAATGTGTATTTGTATAAAAATGGATAATAGATAATAAATTTGTATAAAATATATATGCAAGATACTCATTAAATAATGTAAATATGTATAAAAGTGTATACAAAAACAAATAGAATAATGTAAATTCGTATCAAAATAAATACCGAATATTAATAAAATAATGTAAATTTATATGAAAATAAAGATGCAAAATTCCCATAAAATAGCGCATTTCTTATAAAAATATATATACCAAAATACACATAAAATATTCAAATTTGTATTGAAATAAATATACAAAATGCACATACAATAAGGTAAATTTGTATTGAAAGAGATATGCAAAAATACATATAAAACAATGTAAATTTGTTTCAAAATATATATACGAATACAAATAAAAAACGTAGATTTCTATAAAATATATATACAAAATACACATAAAATTAAGTAAATACGTATAAAAATATAAATATACAAAATACACATAAAATATCGTAAATTTGTATAAAACTGTATACAAAATACATAAAAGTAATTAAATTTGTATGAAAATATATATACAAAATACAGCTAAAATAAGCTAAATTTGAATTGAAATGTATATACAAAATACATAAAATAATGTAAATCTGTATCAAAATATTTATACAAATACATATAATAACGTAAGATTTGTTTAAAATATATAAACAAAATACACATTAAATAATGTAAATACGTATAAAAATATATACAAAATACATATATAATCATGTAATTCGTATCAAAATAAATAAACAAAATAGCAATAAAATAATGTAAATTTGTATGAAAACATATACAAATAACGCAAATTTCTATAAAATATATGTACAAAATGCACATAAAATAAGTAAATTTGCAAAAAAATATATACAAAACACACACTAAATAATGTAAATGCGTACATAAAATAACCTAAATTTGTATAAAACTATATACAAAATACACAAACATAATTTAAATTTGTTTGAAAATATATACAAAATACATAAATAATTAGGTAAATTTGTATTGAATACATATACAAAATACACATCAAATAATGTAAATTTGAATGAAAATATATAAACAAAATACACATATAACGTAAATTTGTATAAAATATATATGCAAGATACACATTAAATAATGTAAATTTGTATATATAAAATATGTATACAAAATACAAATAGAATAATGTAAAATCGTATCAATATAAATAAAAAGAAAAAGACTAAAATAATTGAAATATGTGTGAAAATAAAGATCCAAAATTCCCATAAAATTAAGCATATTTTTATAAAAATATATTTACCAAAATACACATAAAATATTTAAATTTGTATTGAAATAAATATACAAAATGCATATACAGTAAGGTAAATTTGTATTGAAAAATATGCAAAATACACATAAAACAATGTAAATTTGTCTCAAAATATATATACAATACACATAAAATATCGTAGATTTCTATAGAAATATATATACAAAATACACTTGAAATGACGTAAATACGTATAAAAATATTTATACAAAATACACATCAAATAATGTAAATTCGTGTTAAAATAAATAAACAAAATATCAATAAAAGAATGTTTATTTGAATGAAAATAGATATACAAAATACACATAAAATAACCTAAATTTGTATAAAACTATATACAAAAATACACAAAAAATAATTTAAATTTGTATGAAAATAATATACAAAAACATATAAAATTAGGTAAATTTGTATTGAAATACATATACAAAATACATTAAAATAATGTAAATTTGAATGAAAATATATAAACATATAGACAAAATAACGTAAATTTGTATCAAATATATATACAAAAAACACATTAAATAATGTAAATATGTATAAAAAATATATACAAAACACAAATAAAATAATGTAAAATCGTATCAAAATAAATACAGAAAATATTAATAAAATAATGTAAATTTGTATGAAAATTAAGATGCAAAATACCCATAAAATAATGCATATATATACGAAAAAACATAAAATATTTGATTTTGTGTTAAAATAAATAGATATACAAAATACTCATACAATAAGCTAAATTTGAATTGAAATATATAAACAAAATACATAAAATAATGTAAATTTGTATCAAAATACTTATACAAATACACATATAATAACGTAAATTTGTATAAAAATATATAAACAAAATACACATTAAATAATGTAAATACGTATAAAAAAAATGTACAAAATACACAAATAATCATGTAATTCGTATCAAAATAAATAGACAAAATACCAATAAAATAATGTAAATTTCTATGAGAAAACATATACAAAATACACATAAATAACGCAAATATCAATAAAAATATATATAATATATTTTTATACATATTTAAAATATTTAATGTATATTTTGTATATATATTTATCAAATTTACGTTATTTTATGTATATTTATATATTTTCATACAAATTTACATTATTTTATGTGAGTTTTGTATATATTTCAATACAAATTTGCCTAACTTTATGTGTATTTTGCATATCTATTTTCAAACAAATTTAAATTATTTGTGTATTTTCTATATATTTTATACAAATTTTAGTTATTTTATTTGTTTTTATATATATTTTCCTACAAATATACATTCTTTTATTGGAATTTGTGTATTTAATTTTACAATTTACATTATTTTATGTGTATTTTATATATATTTTCTACGTATTTGAATTATTTTATGTGTATTTTATATATACATTTTCATAAAATTTACGTTATTTTATTGTGTGTATTCGTATATATTTTGAAACAAATTTTATACAAATTCATGTTATTTTATGTGTATTCATACATATATTTTATTACAAATTTACCTTATTTTATGTTTATTTTGTATATTTATTTCATTTAATATAATCAAATTTAAATTTATTGTATATGCATTTTGTATATTAATTTTAATACAAATTTAATTATTCTATGTGTATTTTTCTATTTGTATTTTTAAAAAAATATTCTTTATTTTATTGGTCTTTTGCATCTTTATTTTCATACAAATTTACGTTATTTTATTGATATTCTGCTCATTCATTTTGATACGATTTGACATTATTCTATGTGTATTTTGTATATATTTTTCATACAAATTTACGTTATTTTACGTGTATTTGTTTATATATTTTGACACAAATTTACAATATTTTATGGGTATTTTGTATATATATTTCAAAGAAATTTACCTAGTTTTGTGTATTTTGAATATCTGTTTTCATTGAAACTCAAATTATTTTTATGTATTTTTGTATATATTTCAATACAAATTTTATTTAGGTTATGTATTTTGTAAATCTATTTTTATTCAAATATATATTACTTTATTGGTATTTTGTTGATTTATATTGATACAATTTACATTATTTTATATGTACTTTGTATATATATTTTATACGCATTTACATTATTTAATATTTATTTTGAGTATATAATTTTATACAAATTCATGGTATTTTATGTGTATTTGTATATATATTTTCATATAAATTTACATTATTTTATGTGTATTTTGTACATATATTTCATTACAAATTTACCTTATTTTATATTTATTTTGTATGTGTATTTTATATTTATACAATACACATTCTTTTATTAGTATTTTGTTTATTTATTTTGTTTCAATTTACATTATTTTATGTGTATTTTGTTTACATTTTTTATACGTATTTACTTAATTTTATGTGTATTTTGTATATATTTTTATAGAAATCTACGTTATCTTATGTGTATTCGTACATATAATTTGAAACAAATTTACATTGTTTTATATGTACAATAAGGTAAATTTGTATTGAAATAGATATGTAAATTTTTTTCAAAATATGTATACGAATACACCTAAAATAACGTAGATTTCTATAAAAAATATATATACAAAATACACATAAAATTAAGTAAATACGTATAAAAAATGTATACAAAATACACATAAAATAATGTAAATTTGTATCAAAATAAATAAACAAAATACCAATAAAAGAATGTGTATTTGTATAAATATAAATATTCAAAATAGACATAAAATAACGTAAATTTATATAAAACTATATACAAAAATACACAGAAGTAATTAAATTTGTATGAAAATTTAAACAAAACACACAGAAAATAAGCTAAATTTGAATTGAAATATATATACAAAATACATGAAATAAAATAAATTGGTATCAAAATATTTATACAAATACACATATAATAACGTAAATGTGTATGAAAATATATAAACAAAATACACATTAAATAATGTAAATACGTATAAAAAAATGTGCACAAAATACACATATAATCATGTAATTCGTATCAAAATAAATAAACAAAATACCAATAAAATAATATAAATTTGTATGAGTAAACGTGTATAAATATAAATGTACAAAATACACATACAAAATAAACATAAAATAAGGTAAATTTGTAATGAAATATATGTACAAAATACACATAAAATAATGTAAATTTATATGAAAATATATATACAAATACACATAAAATACCATGAATTTGTATAAAATTATATATTCAAAATAAATATTAAATAATGTAAATGCGTATAAAAATATATATAAAAAGTACATAATTATAAAATAATATAAATTCGTATCAATATAAATCAACAAAATACCAATAAAATAATATATTTTTGAATGAAAATAAATTTACAAAATACACATAATATAACTAAAATTTGTATTAAAATATATACAAAAATACATAAAAATAATTTGAGTTTGTATGAAAATAGATATACAAAATACACATAAAACTAGGTGAATTTCTTTTTGAAATATATATACAAAATACCCATAAATTTTGTAAATTTGTTTCAAAATATATAAACAAATACCCATAAAATAACGTAAATTTGTATGAAAAATATATACAAAATACACATAGAATAATGTCAAATCGCATTAAAAATGAATGAGCAGAATATCAATAAAATAACGTAAATTTGTATGACAATAAAGATGCAAAATACCCATAAAATAAAGCATATTTTTATAAAAATACATATTCAAAAACACACATAGAATAATGAAATTTGTATTAAAATTAATATACAAAATGCATATACAATAAGGTAAATTTGTATTAAAAAAATATGCAAAATACACATAAAAGTGTAAATTTGTTTAAAAATCTATATACGAATACACATAATATAACGTAGATTTCTATAGAAATATATATACAAAATACACATGAAATGATGTAAATACGTATAAAAATATATATACAAAATACACATTAAATAATTTAAATTCTCGTCAAAATAAATAAACAAAATATCAATAAAAGAATGCGTATTTGTATGAAAATAGATATAAAAAATACTCATAAAATAACCTAAGTTTGTATAAAACTATATACAAAAATACACAAAAACAATTTAAATTTGTATGAAAATAAATATACAAAATACACATAAAATTAGGTAAATTAAAAAAAATAATGGAAGTTTGAATGAAAATATATAAACATATACACTTAAAATAACGTAAATTTGTATCAAATATATATACAAAATACTAATTAAATAATGTAAATATGTATAAAAAAATATATTCAAAACACAAATAGAATAATGTAAAATCGTATCAAAATAAATACACAGAATATTAATAAAATAATGTAAATTTGTATAAAAATAAAGATGCAAACTAGCTATAAAATAACGCATTTTTTATAAATATAAATATACCAAAATACACATAAAATATTAAAATTTGTATTAAAATATATATAAAAAATGCACTTACTGTAAGGTAAATTTGTATTGAAATAGATATGCAAAATACACATAAAACAATGTAAATTTGTTTCAAAATATATATACGAATACACATAAAATAACGTTGATTTCTATAAAAATATATACAAAATACACATAAAATGAAGTATTTGATATATATATTTTTATACCTATTTACATAATTTTATATGTATTTTGAATATATATTTTCATAGAAATTTACTCTATATGTATATGTATAGAAAATACACATGAAAAAATCTAAATTCGTATCGAAATAAATGAACAAAATACCGATAAAATAATGTAATTTTGAATGAAAATATATATAGAAGATACACATAAAATAACGTAAATACAAATAAATATACACATAAAATGATTTGAATTTGAATGAAAATAGATATAAAATAAACTTAAAATAAGGCAAATTTATAATGAAATATATATACAAAATACACATAAAATAATGTAGATTTGTTTCAAAATATATATACGAATACACATAAAATAAAGTAGATTTCTATAGAAATATATATACAAAATACACATGAAATGTTGTAAATACGTATAAAAATATATATACAAAATACACATTAAAAAATGTAAATTCGTTTAAAAATAAATAATTAAAATATCAATAAAAGAATGTGTTTTTGTATGAAAATACATATACAAAATACACATAAAATAACGTAAATTTGTATAAAACTATATATAAAAATACACAAACATAAGTTAAATTTGTATGAAAATAAATATACAAAATACACATAAAATTAGGTAAATTTGTAAAGAAATACATATACAAAATACACATAAAATAATGTAAATTTGAATGAAAATATATAAACAAATACACTTAAATTAACATAAATTTGTATAAAATATATATAAAAAATACTCATTAAATAATGTAAATATGTATAAAAAATATATATACAAAACACAAATAGAATAATGTAAAATCGTATTAAAATAAATACACAATGTAAATAAAATAATGTAAATTTGTATGAAAATAAAGATGCAAAACACCCATAAAATAACGTAAATTTGTATCAAATATATATACAAAAAACACATTAAATAATGTAAATATGTATAAAAAAAATATATACAAAACACAAATAAAATAATGTAAAATCGTATCAAAATAAATACAGAAAATATTAATAAAATAATGTAAATTTGTATGAAAATTAAGATGCAAAATACCCATAAAATAACGCATTTTTTATAAAAATATATATACGAAAAAACATAAAATATTTGATTTTGTATTAAAATAAATAGATATACAAAATACACTAAGCTAAATTTGAATTGAAATATGTATACAAAATACATAAAATAATGTAAATTTGTATCAAAATACCTATACAAATACACATATAATAACGTAAATTTGTATAAAAATATATAAACAAAATACACATTAAATAATGTAAATACGTATAAAAAATGTACAAAATACACAAATAATCATGTAATTCGTATCAAAATAAATAGACAAAATACCAATAAAATAATGTAAATTTCTATGAGAAAACATATACAAAATACACATAAATAACGCAAATATCAATAAAAATATATACAATATAATATATTTTTATACATATTTAAAATATTTAATGTATATTTTGTATATATATTTATCAAATTTACGTGATTTTATATGTATTTGTTATATTTTTCATACAAATTTACATTATTTTATGTGAGTTTTGTATATGTATTTCAATACAAATTTGCTAACTTTGTGTATTTTGCATATCTATTTTCAAACAAATTTAAATTATTTTGTGTATTTTGTATATATTTTATACAAATTCTAGTTATTTATTTGTTTTTATATATATTTTCCTAAATATACATTCTTTTATTGGAATTTTGTGTATTTAATTTTTTACAATTTACATTATTTAATGTATTTTATATATATATTTTCTATTTAAACTATTTTATATGTATTTTATATATACATTTTCATAAAAATTTACGTTATTTTATTGTGTGTATTCGTATATATTTTGAAACATTTTATACAAATTCATGTTATTTTATGTGTATTTGTATATATATTTCATACAAATTTATATTATTTATGTGTATTCTTATATATTTATTACAAATTTACCTTATTTTATGTTTATTTTTATATTTATTTCATTCAATTTTAAATTATTTAATGTGTATATTTGTATTTGTATTTAGGTTATTTTATGTGTGTTTTCTATATATATTTTCATCCAAAATTACATTATTTTATTGTTATTTTCTTAATTTAACTCGATACGAATTTAGATTATTTCATAGGTATTTTGTATACATATTTTTATACTCATTTACATTATCTAATGTGAGTTTTGTATATATTTTTTATGCAACTAATTTTATGTGCATTTTGTACATATATTTTATAGAAACTTAAAACGTTATTTTATGTGTATTTTGTATATTTTTTCTCATACAAATTTACATTTTTTAATTAGTTTTTTGTTTATTTATTTTGATACGAATGACTTGATTATTGGTGTATTTTGTAAATATTTTTTTATACGTATTTACATTACTTAATGTGTATTTTCTTTATATATATATTTTTTTTACAAATTTACGTTATTATATCTGTATTTGTTAAAAATATTTTGAAACGAATTTACTTTATTTTATGGATTTTGTATATATATATAAACTCATATTTATCTTATTTTGTGTGTATTTTGTATATCTATTTTCATGAAAATTTAATTAATTCTGTGTATTTTTGTATATAGTTTTATACAAATTTACGTTATTTTATGTGCATTTTGTATATTTATATTTATACAAATACACATTCTCTTATTTGTATTTTGTTTATTTATATATATACGAATTTTCATTATTTTTTGTGTATTTTGTATACATTTTGATTCATATTTACTTAATTTTATTTGTATTTTGTATATATATATATATATATATATATATATATATATATATAAATATATATATATATATATATATATATATATATATATATATATATATATATATATATATATATATATATATATATTTATAGAAATCTACGTTATTTTATGTGTATTCGTATATATATTTTGAAACAAATTTACATTGTTTTATATGTTCTTTGCATATCTATTTCAATACAAATTTACCTTATTGTATGTGCATTTTGTATATTTATTTTAATACAAATTCAAATATTTTATGTGTATTTTGGTATATATAATTTTATAAAAAATGCGTTATTTTATAGGTATTTTGCATCTTAGTTTTCATACAAATGTACATTATTTTATTAATATTCTATGTATATATTTTGATACGATTTTATATTATACTATTTGTGTTTTGTATATATTTTTTTATACATATTTTCATTATTTAAAGTGTATTTTTTATATATATTTTATACAAATTAACGTCATTTTAAGTGTATTTGTTTATATAATTTCATTCAAATTTTCATTATTTTAAGTGTATTTTATGTATGTAATTCAATACAAATTTACCTAATTTTATGCGTATTTTGTATATTTATTTTCATACAAATTTAAATTATTTTTGTGTTTTTTTGTATATACATATAGAGTAAATTTCTATGAAAATATATATTCAAAATACATATATAATTATCTAAATAAGTATAAAAATATATATATCAAATACACCTAAAAAAATGAAAATTCGTATCAAAATAAATAAACAAAATTCCGATAAAAGAACGTATATTTGTAGGAAAATAAATATACAAAATACACATAAAATTACGAAAATTTGAATAAAAGTATATACAAAAAAAACAAAACAAAAATTTCAATTTGTATGAAAATAGATATACAAAATACACATATAATTAGTTAAATTTGTATTTAAATACATGTACAAAATACACATAAAATAATGTAAATTTGTATGAAATGAAAACAAATTCACATAAAATAACGTACATTTGTATAAAATAGATATACAAAATATACATAGAATAATGTAAAATCGTATCAAAATAAATACACAGAATATCAATAAAATAATGTAATTTTGTATGAAAATAAAGATGCAAAATACCCATAAAATAAACCATATTTTTTTAAAATACATATACAAGAATACACATAGAATAATTAAATTTGTATTAAAATTAATATACAAAATGCACGTACAATAAAGGAAATTTGTATTGAAAAAATATACAAAATGCACATAAAACAATGTATATTTGTTTCAAAATATATATACGAATACACATAAAATAACGTAGATTTCTATTAAAATATATATAAAAATACACATGAAATGACGCAAATACGTACAAAATATATACACAATACACATTAAATAATATAAATTCGCATCAAAATAAATAAACAAAATATCAATAAAAGAATGTGTATTTGTATGAAAATAGATATACAAAATACACATAAAATATTGTAAATTTGTATAAAACTCTATTAAAAAAATACACAAAAATAATTTAAATTTGTATAAAAATATATATACAAAATACAAATAAAACTAGTTGAATTTCTATTGAAATACATATACAAAATACACATAAAATAATGTAAATTTGAATGAAAATATATAAACAAATACACTTAAAATAACGTAAATTTGTATGAAATATATATAGAAAATACACATTAAATAATGTAAATATGTATAAAAAAATATATACAAAACACAAATAGAATAATGTAAAATAGTATCAAAATAAATACACAGAATATTAATCAAATAATGTAAATTTGTATGAAAATAAAGACGCAAAATACCCATAAAACAACGCATTTTTTATGAAAATATATATATACCAAAATACACATAAAATATTTAAATTTGTATTACAATAAATATACAAAATGCACATACAATAAGGTAAATTTGTATTGAAATAGATATGCAAAATACACATAAAACAATGTAAATTTGTTTTAAAATATATATACGAATACACATAAAATAACGTAGATTTCTATAAAAATATATATACAAAATACACATAAAATGAAGTAAATACGTATAAGAAAATGTATACAAAATACACATAAAATAATGTAAACTCGTATCAAAATAAATAAACTAAATGCCAATAAAAGAATGTTTACTTGTATAAATATAAATATACAAAATACACATAAAATAACGTAAAATTGTATAAAACTATGTACAAAAATAAACAAAATAATTAAATTTGTATGAAAATAGATATACAAAAGACACATAAAATAAGCTAAATTTGAATTGAAATAAATATAGAAAATACATAAAATAATGTAAATTTGTATCAAAATATATATTCAAATCCACATATATTAAAATTAATATACAAAATGCGTATATAATAAATAAATTTGTATTGAAAAAATATGCAACATACACGTTTACTCATACAAATTTATATTATTTTATTGGTATTTTGTTTATTTAATTGATACAATTACATGATTATATGTGTATATTTTTTATACGTATTTACATTATTTAATGTATTTTGTTTATATATTTCATACAAATTTACGTTATTATATGTGTATTTGTATAAATATTTTATACAAATTTACTTTATTTCATGTATTTTGCATATATATTCAATTCAAATTTAGCTTATTTCGTGTGTATTTTTATATATTTTCATACAAATTTAATTAATTCTGTGTATTTTTGTATATAGTTTTATATAAATTTACGTTATTTTATTATTTTATATATTATATTCATACAAATACATTCTTTTATTGGTATTTTGTTTATTTATTTTGATACAATTTACATTATTTATAAATATATATTTATCCAAATTTACATTATTTTATGTATTTGTTTATATATTTTCATACATATTTACATTATTTTATGTGTTTTGTATATATATTTTCTACGTATTTAAATTATTTTATGTGTATTTATATACATTTTCATAAAAATTACGTTATTTTATTGTGTGTGTATAGTATATATTTTGATACAAATTTTATACAAATTCATGTTATTTAATGTGTATTTGTATATATATTTTCATACAAATTTATATTATTTTATGTGTATTTTTCATATATTTCATTACAAATTTACCTTTTTATGTTTATTTTGTATAATTATTTCATTCAATTTTAAATTATTTTATGTGTATATTTGTATTTGTATTTAGGTTATTTTATGTGTATTTTGTATATATATTTTCATCCAAAACTACATTATTTTATTGGTATTTCTTAATTTAATTCGATACAATTTAGATTATTTCATAGGTATTTTGTATACATATTTCTATACTCATTTACATTATATAATGTGTTTTGTATATATATTTTATGCAAATTTATTTAATATTCATTTTGCACATATATTTTATAGAAATTTGCTTTATTTTATGTATATAGTTTTATATAAATTTACGTTATTTTATGTGCATTTTGTATATTTATATTTATACAAATACATTCTTTAATTAGTATATTGTTTATTTACATTTATACAATTTACATTATTTTATGTGTATTTTGTATACATTTTTTATACGTATTTACTTAATTTTATATGTATTTTGTATATGTATTTTTATAGAAATCTACGTTATTTTATGTGTATTCGTATATATATTTTGAAACAAACTTACATTATTTTATATGTATTTTGCATATCTATTTCAATACAAATTTACCTTATTGTATGTGCATTTTGTATATTTATTTTAATACAAGTTCAAATATTTTATGTGTATTTTGGTGTCAATAATTTTATAAAAAATGCGTGATTTTATAGGTATTTTGCATCTTAATTTTCATTTTATATGTACTTTGTATATATATTTTTATACGCTTTTACATTATTTAATATTTATTTTGAATATATATTTTAATACAGATTCATGGTATTTTATGTGTATTTGTATATATATTTTCATATAAATTTACATTATTTTATGTGTATTTTGTACATATATTTTATTACAAATCTACCTTATTTTATGTTTATTTTACATTATTTTATGTGTATTTTGTATATATTTTTTCATACGTATTTACTTAATTTTATGTGTATTTTGTAAATATATTTTTATAGAAATCTACGTTTTTTTATTTGTATTCGTATATATATTTTGAAACAAATTTACATTGTTTTATATGTATTTTTGCATATCTCTTTCAATACAAATTTACCTTATTGTATGTGCATTTTGTATATTTATTTCAATACAAATTTAAATATATTATGTGTATTTTGGTATATATATTTTTATAAGAAATGCGCTATTTTATGGGAATTTTGCATCTTTATTTTCATACAAATTTACATTATTTTATTAATATTCGGTGTATTTATTTTGATACGATTTTACATTATTCTATTTGTTTTTTGTATATACTTTTTTATACATATTTACATTATTTCATGTGTATCTTGCATATATATTTTATACAAATTTATTATCTATTATCTATTTTCATACAAATACACATTCTTTTCATGATATTTTGTTTATTTATTTTGACACGAATTTACATTATTTGATATGTATTTTGTATATATATTTTTATACGTATTTACATAATTTCATATGTATTTTGTGTATATATTTTTATAGAAATCTACTTTATTTTAAGTGTATTCGTATAAATATTTTGAAACAAATTTACATTGTTTTATATGTATTTTTGAATATCTCTTTCAATACAAATTTACCTTACTGTATATGCATTTTGTATATTTATTTCAATACAAATTTAAATATTTATGTGTATTTTGGTATATATATTTTTATAAAAAATGCGATAATTTTTGGGAATTTTGCATTTTTATTTTTATACAAATTTACATTATTTTATTGATATTCTGTGTATTTATTTTGATACGACTTTACATTATTCTATTTGTTTTTTGTATATATTTTTTTTATACACATTTACATTATTTAATGTGTATCTTGCATATATATTTTATACAAATTTACGTTATTTTAAGTGTATTTGTTTATATATTTTCATTCAAATTTACATTATTTGATCTGTATTTTGTATATGTATTTCATACAAATTTACCTAATTTTATGGGTATTTTGTATATTTCTTTTCAAACAAATTTAAATTATTTTTGTGTATTTTTGTATATAGTTTTATACAAATTTAGGTTATTTTATGTACGCATTTACATTATTTAGTGTGTGTTTTGTATATATATTTTTATGCTAATTTACTTTATTTTATGTGCATTTTGTACATATATTTTATAAAATTTGCGTTATTTGTATATTTTCTCATACAAATTTACATTATTTTATTGCTATTTTGTTTATTTATTTTGATACGAATTACATTATTATATGTGTATTTTGTACATTTTTTATACGTATTTACATTACTTAATGTGTATTTTGTTTATATATTTTAAACAAATCTACGTTATTATATGTATTTGTATAAATATTTTGATACAGATTTACATTATTTTATGTATTTTGTATGTACATTTCAATTCAAATTTAGCTTATTTTAGCTGTATTTTGTATATATATTTTCATACAAATTTAATAACTTCTGTGTATTTTTGTATATAGTTAGTTTTATACAAATTTACGATATTTTATGTAATTTTGTATATTTATATTTATAAATACACTTTATTTTACTAGTATTTTGTTTATTTATTTTGATACGATTTTTATGTGTATTTTGTAGTCATTTTTTTATACGTATTTTCTTCATTTTATGTGTATTTTGTATATATCTTTATAGAAATCAACGTTATTTTATGTGTATTCGTATATATATTTTGAAACAAATTTGCATTGTTTTATATGTATTTTGCATATCTATTTCAATACAAATTTACCTTATTGTATGTGCATGTTTTATATTTATTTTAATACAAATTTTAATATTTTATGTGTATTTTGGTATATATATTTTATAAAAATGCGTTATTTTATAGGTATTTTGCATCATTATTTTCATACAAATTTACATTATTTTATTTAATTGATATTCTGTGTATTTATTTTGATACGATTTTACATTATTCTATTTGTGTTTTGAAAATATTTTTTATACATATTTACATTATTTAATGTATTTTGTATATATATTTCATACAAATTTACGTTATTTTATTATTTTATTTGTATTTGTTTATATATTTTGACACAAATTTACATTATTTTATGTATTTTGTATATATATTTCAAAAGAAATTTACCTAGTTTATGTGTATTTTGAATATCTATTTTCATACAAATTTAAATTATTTTTATGTATTTTTGTATATATTTCAATACAAATTTAGCTATATTATGTATTTTATACGCATTTACATTATTTAATGTTTATTTTGTATATATAATTTTACAAATTCATACTTTATTTTATGTGTTTGTATATATATTTTATATAAATTTACATTATTTTATGTGTATTTTGTGTATGTTTTCTCACACAAATTTACATTATTTTATGGGTATTTTGTTGATTTATATTGATACGAATTACATTATTATATGTGTATTTTGTACCTATTTTTTAATACGTATTTACATTATTTGGTGTGTATTTTGTTTATATATTTTTGAACAAATATACGTTATTATATGTGTATTTGTATAAATATTTTGATACAAATTTACATTATTTTACGTATTTTATGTATATATTTCAATTCAAATTTAGCTTATTTTATGTGTATTTTTGTATATATTTTCATACAAATTTAATTACTTCTGTGTATTTTTGTATAGAGTTTTATATAAATTTACGTTATTTTATGTGTATTTTGTATATATATATTTATACAAATACACATTCTTTTATTATTATTTTGTTTATTTATTTTGAAACGAATTTACATTATTTTATATGTATTTTGTATACATTTTCTTATACGTATTTACTTCATTTTATGTGTATTTTGTATATATATTTTTATACAAATCTACGTTATTTTATGTGTATTCGTATATATATTTTGAAACAAATTTACATTGTTTTATATGTATTTTGCATATCTATTTCAATACAGATTTACATTATTGTATGTATTTTGTATATTTATTTTAATACAAATTAATTTTTTCATGTGTATTTTGGTATATATATTTAAAAAAAAATGCGTTATTTAATGGGTATTTTGCATCTTTATTTTCATACAAATTTACATTGTTTTATTAATATTCAGTGTATTTATTTTGATACGATTTTACATTATTCTATTTGTGTTTTGTATATATTTTTATACATATTTACATTATTTAATGTGTATTTTGTATATTTTAAAACAAATTTACGTTATTTTATGCGCATCTGTTAAAATATTTTGATACAAATTTACATTATTTTATGTATTTTGTATATATATTTTAATACAAATTTAGTTTATTTTATGTATATTTTGTATATCTATTTTCATTCGTATCAAAATAAATAAACAAAATAGCAATAAAATAATGTAAATTTGTATGAGATAACATATACAAATACACATAAAATAACGCAAATTTCTAAAAAATATATGTACAAAATGCACATAAAATAAAGTAAATTGCATAAAATATATATACAAAACACATTAAATAATGTAAATGCGTACATAAAATAAACTAAATTTGTATAAAACTATATACAAAATACACAAAAATATTTAAAATTTGTGAAAGAAATATACAAAATACACGTAAATTAGGTACATTTGTATTGAAATACATATACAAAATACACATAAAATAATGTAAATTTGAATGAAAATATAAACAAATACACTTAAAATAACGTAAATTTGTATAAAATATATATGCAAGCTACACATTAAATAATGTAAATGTGTATAAAAAAATATATACAAAAAAGAAATAGAATAATGTAAAATCCTATCAATATAAATACACAGAATATCAATAAAATTATGTAAATTTGTATGAAAAGAAAGATGCAAAATTCCCATAAAATAGCGCATTTTAAAAAAAATATATATATACCAAAATACACATAAAATATTTAAATTTGTATTGAAATAAATATACAAAATGCATATACAGTAAGGTAAATATGTATTGAAAGAGATATTCAAAAATATATATAAAACAAAGTTAATTTGTTTCAAAATATATATACGAATACACATAAAATAACGTAGATTTCTATAGAAATATATATACAAAATACACATGAAATTATGTAAATACGTATAAAAATATATATACAAAAAACATATCTAGGTAAATTCGTGTCAAAATAAATAAACAAAATATCATGAAAAGAATGTGTATTTGCATGAAAATAAATAATAGATAATAAATTTGTATAAAATATATATGCAAGATACACTTTAAATAATGTAAATATGTAAAAAAAAATATACAAAAACAAATAGAATAATGTGAAATCGTAACAAAATAAATACACCGAATATTAATAAAATAATGTAAATTTGTATGAAAATAAAGATGCAAAATTCCCATCAAATAGCGCATTTCTTATAAAAATATATATACCAAAATACACATAAAAAATTTAAATTTGTATTGAAATAAATATACAAAATGCACATACAATAAGGTAAACTTGTATTGAAAGAGATATTCAAAATAAATATAAAACAATGTAAATTTGTTTCAAAATATATATACGAATACACATAAAATAACGTAGATTTCTATAAAAATATATATAAAAAATACACATAAAATTAAGTAAATACGTATAAATATAGATATACAAAATACACATAGAATAATGTAAAATTGTTTCAACAAAAAATAAACAGAATATAAATAAAATAATGTAAATTTGTATGAAAATAAAAATGCAAAATACCCATAAAATAAAGCATATTTTATAAAATACATATACAAAATACACATAGCATAATTAAATTTGTATTAAAATTAATATACAAAATGCATATACAATAAGATAAATTTGTATTGAAAAAATATGCAAAATACACATAAAACAGTGTAAATTTATTTCAAAATCTATATACGAATACTCATAAATCAACGTAGATTTCTATAGAAATATATATACAAAATACACATCAAATGATGTAAACACGTATAAATATATATATATATATATATATATATATATATATATATATATATATATATATATATATATATATATATATATATATATATATATATATATATATATATATATATATATAAAATACACATTAAATAATGTAAATTCGCGTCAAAATAAATAAACAAAATATCAATAAAAGAATGTGTATTTGTATGAAAATAGATATACAATATACACGTTATTTTATGTGTATTCGTATATATATTTTGAAACAAATTTACACTGTTTTATTTGTATTTTGCGTTTTTTTTTTTCAATACAAATTTACCTTTTTGTATGTGTGCATTATGTATATTAATTTTAATACAAATTTAATTATTCTATGTGTATTTTTGTATATGTATTTAAAAAAAAATGCTTTATCTTATGGGTATTTTGCATCTTTATTTTCATACAAATTTAATTATTTATTGATATTCTGTGTACTTATTTTGATACGATTTTACATTATTCTATGTATAACAAAAATAAATATATACAAAAATACACAAAAATAATTTAAATTTGTTTGAAAATAGATATGCAAAATATGTGTTTTTTGTGTATATATTTCAATTTAAATTTAGCTTATTTTATGTGTATTTTGGGTATATTTTCATACAAATTTAATTACTTCTGTGTATTTTTGTATATAGTTTTATATAAATTTACGTTATTTTATGTGTATTTTGTATATTTATATTTATACAAATACACATTCTTTTATTGGTATTTTGTTTATTTATTTTGATACGAATTTACATTATTTTATGTGTATTTTGTATACATTTTTTATACGTATTTACTTCATTTTATGTGTATTTTGTATATATATTTTTATAGAAATCTACGTTATTTTATGTGTATTCGTATATATATTTTGAAACAAATTTACATTGTTTTATATGTATTTTGCATATCTATTTCAATACAGATTTACCTTATTGTATGTGTTTTTTGTATATTTATTTTAATACAAATTTAATTTTTGATGTGTATTTTGGTATATATATTTTTATAAATAAAAAAATGCGTTATTTTATGGGTATTTTGCTTCTTTATTTTCATACAAATTTACATTATTTTATTAATATTCTGTGTATTTATTTTGATACGATTTTACATTATTCTATTTGTGTTTTGTACATATTTTTTTTATACAAATTTACGTTTTTTTTATAAAATTATTGATACCAAAATACACATAAAATATTTCAATTTGTATTAAAATAAATATACAAAATGCACATACAATAAGGTAAATTTGTATTGAAATAGATATGCAAAATACATATAAAATAATGTAAATTTGTTTCAAAATATATATACGAATACACATAAAATAACGTAGATTTTTATTAAAATACATATACAAAATACATATAAAATAAAGTAAATACGTATAAAAAAATGTATACAAAATACACATAAAATAATGTAAATTCGTATAAATGTAAATAAACAATATACCAATAAAAGAATGTGTATTTGTATAAATATAAATATACAAAATGCACATAAAATAACGTAAATTTATATAAAACTATATACATAAAATAACGCAAATTTCTATAAAAATATATGTACAAAAATGAACATAAAATAAATTTGCATAAATATATATATATATACAAAACACATTAGATAATGTAAATGAGTATAAAAATATGTATAGAAAATACCTATGAAATAATCTAAATTCGTATCTAATTAAATTAAGAAAATACCAATAAAATAATGAAATTTTGGATGAAAATATATATACAAAATACACATAAAATAACCTAAATACAAATACAAATATACACATAAAATATTGTATTTTGTATATACATTTCAATTCAAATTTAGCTTATTTTATCTGTATTTTGTATATCTATTTTCATACGAATTTAATTACTTCTGTGTATTTTTGTATAGTTTTATACAAATTTACGTTATTTTATGTGTATTTTGTATATTTATATTTATACAAATACACATTCTTTTATTGGTATTTTGTTTATTTATTTTGATACAAATTTACATTATTTTATGTGTATTTTGTATACATTTTCTTATACGTATTTACTTCATTTTATGTGTATTTTGTATATATATTTTTACAAATCTACGTTATTTATGTATTCGTATATATATTTGGAAACAAATTTACATTGTTTTATATGTATTTTGCATATCTATTTCAATACAGATTTACCTTATTGTATGTGTATTTTGTATATTTATTTTAATACAAATTATTTTTTCATGGGTATTTTGGTATATATATTTTATAAAATGCATTATTTAATGGGTATTTTGCATCTTTATTTTCATACAAATTTACATTGTTTTATTAATATTCTGTGTATTTATTTTAATACGATTTTACATTATTCTATTTGTGTTTTGTATATATTTTTTATACATATTTACATTATTTAATGTGTATTTTGTATATTTTAAAACAAATTTACGTTATTTTATGCGCATCTGTTAAAATATTTTGATACAAATTTACATTATTTTATGTATTTTGTATATATATTTCAATACAAATTTAGTTTATTTTATGTATATTTTGTATATCTATTTTCATTCGTATCAAAATAAATAAACAAAATAGCAATCAAATAATGTAAATTTGTATGATAAAATATACAAATACACATAAATTAACAAATTTCTAAAAAAATATATGTACAAAATGCACATAAAATAAAGTAAATTTGCATAAAATATATATACAAAACACATTAAATAATGTAAATGCTTACATAAAATAACCTAAATTTGTATAAAACTATATACAAAATACACAAAAATATTTAAAATTTGTATGAAAAGAAATATACAAAATACACATAAAATTAGGTAAATTTGTATTGAAATACATATACAAAATACACATAGAATAATGTAAATTTGAATGAAAATATATAAACAAATACACTTAAAATAACGTAAATTTGTATAAAATATATATGCAAGATACACATTAAATAATGTAAATGTGTGTAAAAAAATATTTACAAAAAAGAAATAGAATAATGTAAAATCCTATCAATATAAATACACAGAATATCAATAAAATAATGTAAATTTGTATGAAAAGAAAGATGCAAAATTCCCATAAAATAGCGCATTTTTTAAAAATATATATACCAAAATACACATAAAATATTTAAATTTGTATTGAAATAAATATACAGAATGCATATACAGTAAAGGAAATATGTATTGACAGAGATATTCACAAATACATATATAACAAAATAAATTTGTTTCAAAATATATAGACGAATACACATAAACGAACGTAGATTTCTATAGAAATATATATACAAAATACACATGAAATTATGTAAATACGTATAAAAATATATATACAAAATACATATCTAATTAAATTCGTGTCAAAATAAATAAACAAAATATCATGAAAAGAATGTGTATTTGTATGAAAATAAATAATAGATAATAAATTTGTATGAAATATATATGCAAGATACACATTAAATAATGTAAATATGTATAAAATATATATACAAAAAAAAATAGAATAATGTGAAATCGTATCAAAATAAATACACCGAATATTAATAAAATAATGTAAATTTGTATGAAAATAAAGATGCAAAATTCCCATCAAATAGCGCATTTCTTATAAAAAATATATATACCAAAATACACATAAAATATTTAAATTTGTATTGAAGTAAATATACAAAATGCACATACAATAAGGTAAACTTGTATTGAAAGAGATATGCATAAATACATATAAAACAATGTAAATTTGTTTCAAAATATATACGAATACACATAAAATAACGTAGATTTCTATAAAAATATATATACAAAATACACATAAATTAAGTAAATACGTATAAAAATAGATATACAAAATACACATAGAATAATGTAAAAATGTTTCAAAAAAAATAAACAGAATATAAATAAAATAATGTAAATTTGTATGAAAATAAAAATGCAAAATACCCATAAAATAAAGCATATTTTTATAAAAATACATATACAAAAATACACATAGCATAATTAAATTTGTATTAAAATTAATATACAAAATGCATATACAATAAGGTAAATTTGTATTGAAAAAATATGCAAAATACACATAAAACAGTGTAAATTTATTTCAAAATCTATATACGAATACTCATAAATCAACGTAGATTTCTATAGAAATATATATACAAAATACACATCAAATGATGTAAACACGTATAAAAATATATATATAAATACACATTAAATAATGTAAATTCGCGTCAAAATAAATAAACAAAATATCAATAAAAGAATGTGTATTTGTATGAAAATAGATAGATAATATACACATAAAATCACCTAAATTTGTATAAAACTATATACATAAATACACAAAAATAATTTTAATTTGTATGAAAATAAATATACAAAATACACATAAAATTAGGTAAATTTGTATTGAATTACATTTACAAAATACACATAAAATAATGTAAATTTGAATGAAAATATATAAACAAATACACTTAAAATAACGTAAATTTGTATGAAATATATAATCAAAATACACATTAAATAATGTAAATATGTATAAAAGAATATATACAAAACACAAATAGAATAATATAAAATCGTATCAAAATAAATACACAGAATATTAATAAAATAATGTAAATTTGTATGAAAATTAAGATGCAAAATACCCATAAAATAACGCATTTTTTATAAAAATATTTATACCAAGACACACATAAAATATTTGAATTTGTATTAAAATAAATATACAAAATGCACATACAATAAGGTAAATTTGTATTGAAATAGATATGCAAAATACATATAAAACCATGTAAATTTTTTTCAAAATATATACGAATACACATAAAATAACGTAGATTTCTATGAAAATAAATATACAAAATACACATAAAATGAAGTAAATACGTATAAAAAAAGGTATACAAAATACACATAAAATAATGTAAACTCGTATCAAAATAAATAAACAAAATACTAATAAAAGAATGTGTATTGTATAAATATAAATATACAAAATACAAATAAAATAACGTAAATTTATATAAAACTATATGCAAAAATACACAAAAGTAATTAAATTTGTGTGAAAATAGATATACAAAATACATGTGTATTTTGTATATTTATTTTCATACAAATTGAAATTATTTTTGTTTATTTTTTTATATATTTTCAAACAAATTTTCGTTATTTTATGTGTATTTTATACATTTATTTTTCTACAAATATACTTTCTTTTATCTGAATTTTGTTTATTGAATTTGAAACAATTTACCTTATTTTGAATATAGGTTTTCTTAAAAATTAAAATACTTCGTGTTATTTTGTATATAGTTTTATATAAATTTACGTTATTTTATGTGTATTTATATTTATATTTATACAAATACATTCTTTTATTGGTATTTTGTATATTTATTTTGATACGAATTTACATTATTTTATGTGTATTTTGTATACATTTTTTTATACGTATTTACTTCATTTTATATGTATTTTGTATATATATTTTTATAGAAATCTACGTTATTTTATGTGTATTCGTATATATATTTTCAAACAAATTTACATTGTTTTATATGTATTTTGCATATCTATTTCAATACAAATTTACCTTATTGTATATGTTTTTTGTATATTTATTTTAATACAAATTTAATTTTTATGTGTATTTTGGTATATATTTTATAAATAAAAAAAATGCGTTATTTTATGGGTATTTTGCTTCTTTATTTTCATACAAATTTACATTATTTTATTAATATTCTGTGTATTTATTTTGATACGATTTTACATTATTCTATTTGTGTTTTGTACATATTTTTTATTCAAATTTACGTTATTTTAAGTGTATTTGTTTATGTATTTTCATTCAAATTTACATTATTTTATGTGTATTTTGTGTATGTATTTCAATAAAAATTTATAAATATATAAACAAATACACTTTAAATAACGTAAATTTGTATAAAATATATAAAAAAATACACATTAAATAATGTAAATATGTATAAAAAAATATATACAAAACACAAATAGAATAATATAAAATCGTATCAAAATAAATACACAGAATATTAATAAAATAATGTAAATTTGAATGAAAATTAAGATGCAAAATACCCATAAAATAACGCATTTTTTAAAAATATTTATACCAAGACACACATAAAATATTTGAATTTGTATTAAAAAAAATATACAAAATGCACATACAATAAGGTAAATTTGTATTGAAATAGATATAAAAAATACATATAAAACCATGTAAATTTTTTCAAAATATATATACGAATACACATAAAATAACGTAGATTTCTATGAAAATAAATATACAAAATACACATAAAATGAAGTAAATACGTATAAAAAAGGTATACAAAATACACATAAAATATTGTAAACTCGTATCAAAATATATAAACAAAATACTAATAAAAGAATGAGTATTGTATAAATATAAATATACAAAATACAAATAAAATAACGTAAATTTATATAAAACTATATGCAAAAATACACAAAAGTAATTAAATTTGTGTGAAAATAGATATGCAAAATACATGTATTTTGTATATTTATTTCATACAAATTGAAATTATTTTTGTTTATTTTTTTATATATTTTCAAACAAATTTTCGTTATTTTATGTGTATTTGTATATTTATTTTTCTACAAATATACTTTCTTTTATCTGAATTTTGTTTATTGAATTTGAAACGAATTTACCTTATTTTGTATATCTATTTTCACACAAATTAAAATACTTCTGTGGATTTTTGTATATAGTTTTATATAAATTTACGTTATTTTATGTGTATTTTGTATATTTATATTTATACAAATACAGATTCTTTTATTGGTATTTTGTTTATTTATTTTTATACTAATTTACATTATTTTATGATTATTTTGTATACATTTTTATACGTATTTACTTAATTTTATGTGTATTTTGTATATATATATTTATATAAATCTACGTAAGTTTATGTGTATTCGTATATATTTTGAAACAAATTTACATTGTTTTATATGTATTTTGCATATCTATTTCAATACAAATTTACCTTATTGTATGTGTTTTTTATATATTTATTTTAATTCAATTTTTTTTTTATGTGTATTTTGGTATATATATTTTTATAAATAAAAAAAAATGCGTTATTTTATGGGTATTTTGCCTCTTTATTTTCATACAAATATACATTATTTTATTAATATTCTGTGTATTTATTTTGATACGATTTTACATTATTCTATTTGTGTTTTGTATATATTTTTTTATACAAATTTACGTTATTTTAAGTGTATTTGTCTATGTCTTTTCATTCAAATTTACATTATTTTATGTGTATTTTGTATATGTATTTCAATACAAATCTACCTAATTTTATGTGTATTTTGTATATTTATTTTCATACAAATTTAAAATATTTTTGTGTATTTTATAATATAGTTTGATACAAATTTAGATTATTTTATGTGTATTTTGAATATCTATTTTCATACAAATACACATTCTTTTATTGATATTTTGTTTATTTATTTTGACGCGAATTTGCAGTATTTAATGTGTATTTTGTATATATTTTTATACGTATTTACATCATTTCATGTGTATTTTGTATATATATTCCTATATAAATCAACGTTATTTTATGTGTATTCGTATATATATTTTGAAACAAATTTACACTGTTTTATGTGTATTTTGCTCTTTTTTTTCAATACAAACTTACCTTATTGTATGTGCATTTTGTATATTAATTTTAACACATATTTAATTATTCTATGTGTATTTTTGTATATGTATTTAAAAAAAAAATATGCTTTATTTTATAGGTATTTTGCATCTTTATTTTCATACAAATTTAAATTATTTCATTGATATTCTGTATACTTATTTTGATACGATTTTACATTATTCTATGTATTACAAAAATAAATACAGAATACACAAAAATAGATATGCAAAATACATATAAACAATGTAAATTTTTTTCAATATATATATAAGAATAGATAATTCATGAAATAAGGTGATTTCTATAAAATATATATACAAAATACACATAAAATTAAGTAAAACGTATGAAAAATGTATACAAAATACACATAAAATAATGTAAATTAGTATCAAAAAAAAAAAAAAATACCAATAAAAGAATGTGTATTTGTATAAATATATATATATATATATATATATATATATATATATATATATATATATATATATATATATATATATATATATATATATATATATATATATAAGTATATATATATTTATATATATATATATATATATATATATATATATATATATATATATATATATATATATATATATATATATATATATATACAAAATACACATTAAATAATATAAATTTGTTTAAAACTATACAAAATACACATGAAATGATGTAAATTCGTATAGAAATATATATACAAAATACACATTAAATAATGTAAATTCGCGTCAAAATAAATAAACAAAATATAAATAAAAGAATGTGTATTTGTATGAAAATAGATATACAAAATACACATAAAATAACCTTAATTTGTATCAAACTATATACAAAAATACACAAATTTTTAAATTTGTGGAAATAAATATACAAAATACACATAAAATTAGGTAAATTTGTATTGAAATACATACACAAAATACACATAAAATAATGTAAATTTGAATGAAAATACATAAACAAATACACTTAAAATAACGTAAATTTGTATAAAAAAATATGTACAAAACACAAATAGAATAATGTAAAATCGTATCAAAATAAATACACAGAATATTAATAAAATAATGTAAATTTGTATGAAAATAAAGAAGCAAAATACCCATAAAATAACGCTTTTTTTTTATAAAAATATATATACCAAAATAAACATCAAAAAATTAAATTTGTGTTAAAATAAATATACAAAAAACACATACAATAAGGTAAATTTGTATTGAAATAGATATGCAAAATACATATAAAACAATGTAAATTTGTTTCAAAATACATTATTTAATGTGTATTTTGTATATATATTTTTATACGAATTTACATCATTTCATGTGTATTTTGTATAGTTTTAAACAAATTTATACTATTTAATGTGTATTTTGTATATATATATTTATACAAATACACATTCTTTTATTGGTATTTTGTTTATTTATTTTGATACTAATTTACATTATTTTATGTGTATTTTGTATACATTTTTTATACGTATTTACTTAATTTTATGTGTATTTTGTATATATATTTGTATAGAAATCTACCTTATTTCATGTGTATTCGTATATGTATTTTGAAAGAAATTTACATTGTTTATATGTATTTTGCATATCTATTTTTGTGTATTCTGAATTTATTTTTGTTATACATAGAATAATGTAAAATCGTATCAAAATAGGTACACAGAATATCAATAAAATAATTTAAATTTGTATGAAAATAAAGATGCAAAACACCCATAAGATAAAGCATATTTTTTTTTAAAAATACATATGCAAAAATACACATAGAATAATTAAATTTGTATTAAAATTAATTCACAAAATGCACACATACAATAAGGTAAATTTGTATTGAAAAAAAAAAACGCAAAATACAAATAAAACTGTAAATTTGTTTCAAAATATATATCCGAATACACATAAAATAACGTAGATTTCTATAGAAATATATATACAAAATACACATGAAATTATGTAAATACGTATAAAAATATATATATAAAATACATATTAAGTAATGTAAATTCGTGACAAAATATATAAACAAAATATCATGAAAAGAATGTGTATTTGTATGAAAATAAATAATAGATAATGAATTTGTATGTAATATATATGCAAGATACACATTAAATAATGTAAATATGTATAAAAAAAAATATATACAAAAAACAAATAGAATAATGTAAAATCGTATCAAAATAAATACACCGAATATTAATAAAATAATGTAAATTTGTATGAAAATAAAGATGCAAAATTCCCATCAAATAGCGCATTTCTTATAAAAATACATATACCAAAATACACATAAAATATTTAAATTTGTATTGAAATAAATATACAAAATGCAGATACAATAAGGTAAACTTCTGTTGAAAGAGATATGCAAAAATACATATAAAAAATTGTAAATTTGTTTCAAAATATATATACGAATACACATAAAATAACGTAGATTTCTATAAAAATATATATACAAAATACACATAAAATTAAGTAAATACGTATAAAAAAATGTAAACAAAATACACAAAATAATATAAATTCGAAACAAAATAAATAAACAAAATGCCAATAAAAGAATGTGTATTTGTTCTGTGTATTTTTGTATATACTTTTATACAAATTTACGATATTTTATGTGTATTTTGTATATTTATATTTATACAAATACACATTCTTTTACTGGTATTTTGTTTATTTATTTTGATACGATTTTTATGTGTATTTTGTATTCATTTTTTAATACGTATTTACTTCATTTTATGTGTATTTTGTATATATTTTTATAGAAATCAACGTTATTTTATGTGTATTCGTATATATATTTTGAAACAAATTTACATTATTTTATATGTATTTTGCATATCTATTTCAATACAAATTTACCTTACAGTATATGCATTTTTTATATTTATTTTATTACAAATTTTAATATTTTATGTGTATTTTGGTATATATATTTTTATAAAAAATGCTTTATTTTATGGGTATTTTGCATCTTTATTTTCATACAAATTTACATTATTTAATTAATATTCTGTGTATTTATTTTGATATGATTTTACATTATTCTATTTGAGTTTTGTATATATTTTTTTATACATATTTACATTATTTAATTAGTATTTTGTATATATATTTGATACAAATTTACGTTATTTTAAGTGTATATGTTGATATATTTTCATTCAAATTTCCATTATTTTATGTGTATTTTGTATATGTATTTCAATACAAATTTACCTAATTTTATGTGTATTTTGTATATTTATTTTCATACAAATTTAAATTATTTTTGTGTATTTTTGTATATAGTTTTATACAAACGTAGGTTATTTTATGAGTATTTTGTATATCTATTTTCATACAAATACACATTCTTTTATTGATATTTTGTTGATTTATTTTGACGAGAATTTAAATTATTTAATGTGTATTTTGTATATATATATTTTTATACGTATTTACATCATTTCATGTGTATTTTGTATATATATTTCTATAGAAATCTACGTTATTTTATGTGTATTCGTATATAGATTTTTAAACAAATTTACGCTTTAATGTGCATTTTGTATATTTTTTCAATACAAATTTAGCTTATTGTACGTGCATTTTGTATATTAATTTTAATACAAATTTAATTATTCTATGTGTATTTTTGTATATGTATTTTTATAAAAAAATGCTTTATTTTATGGGTATTTTGCATCTTTATTTTCATACAAATTTACATTATTTTATTAATATTTTCTGTATTTATTTTGATACGATTTTACATTATTTTATTTGTGTTTTGTATATATTTTTTATACATATTTACATTATTTAATGTGTATTTTGTATATATATTTGATACAAATTTACGTTATTTTAAGTCTATATGTTTATATATTTTCATTCAAATTTACATTATTTTATGTGTATTTTGTATATGTATTTCAATACAAATTTACCTTTTTTTATATGTTTTATTTTCATACAAGTTTAAATTATTTTTGTGTATTTTTGTTTATAGTTTTATACAAATTTAGGTTATTTTATGTGTATTTTGTATATCTATTTTCATACAAATACACATTCTTTTCATGATATTTTGTTTATTTATTTTGACACGAATTAACATTATTTAATGTGTATTTTGTATATATATTTTTATACGTATTTACATTATTTCAAGTGTATTTTGTATATATATTTCTATAGAAATCTGCGTTATTTTATGTGTATTCGTATATATATTTTGAAACAAATTTACATTGTTTTATGTGTATTTTGCATATTTTTTCAATACAAATTTACCTTATTGTATGTGCATTTTGTATATTAATTTTAATACAAATTTGATTAATCTATGTGTATTTTTGTATATGTATTTTTTGCATCTTTATTTTCATACAAATTTACATTATTTTATTGATATTCTGTGTATTTATTTTAATTTGATTTTACATTATTCTATGTGTATTTTGTATATATATTTTATATAAAATGTATTTGTTTTCATTTCATACAAATCTACATTATTTTATGTATTTTTTGTACCTGTATACACATAAAATATTTAAATTTGTATTGAAATAAATATACAAAATGCATATACAATAAGGTAAACTTCTATTGAAAGAGATATGCAAAAATACATATAAAACAATGTAAATTTGTTTCAAAATATATATTATATACGAATACACATAAAATAACGTAGATTTCTATAAAAATATATATACAAAATACACATAAAA
Organism: Eriocheir sinensis; assembly: GCF_024679095.1. Lineage (NCBI taxonomy): Eukaryota > Metazoa > Arthropoda > Malacostraca > Decapoda > Varunidae > Eriocheir > Eriocheir sinensis. The sequence goes on from NW_026110496.1 coordinate 706,534, forward strand.
TTAAGTAAATACGTATAAAAAAATGTAAACAAAATACACATAAAATAATGTAAACTCGAAACAAAATAAATAAACAAAATACCAATACAAGAATGTGTATTTGTATAAATATAAATGTACAAAATACACATACAAAATAAACATAAAATAAGGTAAATTTGTAATGAAATATATGTACAAAATACACATAAAATAATGTAAATTTATATGAAAATATATATACAAATACACATAAAATACCATGAATTTGTATAAAATTATATATTCAAAATAAATATTAAATAATGTAAATGCGTATAAAAATATATATACAAAGTACATATAAAATAATGTAAATTCGTATCAATATAAATCAACAAAATACCAATAAAATAATATATATTTGAATAAAAATAGATTTACAAAATACACATAACATAACTAAAATTTGTATTGAAATATATACAAAAATATATAACAATAATTTGAGTTTGTATGAAAATAGATATTCAAAATACATATAAAACTAGGTAAATTTCTTTTGAAATATATATACAAAATACCCATAAAATATTGTAAATTTGTGTCAAAATATATAAACAAATACACATAAAATAACTTAAAATAACGTAAATATGTATCAAATATATATACAAAAAACACATTAAATAATGTAAATATGTATAAAAAAAATATATACAAAACATAAATAAAATAATGTAAAATCGTATCAAAATAAATACAGAAAATATTAATAAAATAATGTAAATTTGTATGAAAATTAAGATGCAAAATACCCATAAAATAACGCATTTTTTTATAAAAATATATATACGAAAAAACATAAAATATTTGATTTTGTATTAAAATAAATAGATATACATTCTTTTATTGGTATTTTGTTTATTTATTTTGTTTCGAATTTACATTATTTTGTGTATTTTGTTTACATTTTTTTATACGTATTTACTTAATTTTATGTGTATTTTGTATATATATTTTTATAGAAATCTACGTTATTTTATGTGTATTCGTATATATATTTTGAAACAAATTTACATTCTTTTATATGTATTTTTGCATATTTCTTTCAATAGAAGTTTACCTTATTGTATGTGCATTTTGTATATTTATTTCAATACAAATTTAAATATTTTATGTGTATTTTGGTATATATATTTTTATAAGAAATGCGCTATTTGATGGGAATTTTGCATCTTTATTTTCATACAAATTTACATTATTTTATTAATATTCGGTGTATTTATTTTGATACGATTTTACATTATTCTATTTGTTTTTTGTATATATTTTTTTATACATATTTACATTATTTAAATGTATCTTGCATATATATTACATACAAATTTATTATCTATTATTTATTTTCATACAAATACACATTCTTTTCATGATATTTTGTTTATTTATTTTGTCACGAATTTACATTACTTAATATGTATTTTATATATATATTTTTATACGTATTTACATAATTTCATGTGTATTTTGTATATATATTTCTATAGAAATCTACGTTATTTTATGTGTATTCGTATATATATTTTGAAACAAATTTACACCAATACCAATAAAAGAATGTGTATTTGTATGAATATAAATATACAAAATACACATAAAATAACGTAAATTTATATAAAACTATATACAAAAATACACAGAAGTAATTAAATTTGTATGAAAATATATACAAAATACACACGAAATAAGCTAAATTTGAATTGAAATATATATACAAAATACATGAAATAAAGTAAATTTGTATCAAAATATTTATACAAATACACATATAATAACGTAAATTTGTATGAAAATATATAAAGAAAATACACATTAAATAATATAAATACGTATAAAAAATATGTACAAAATACACATATAATCATGTAATTCGTATCAAAATAAATAAACAAAATACCAATAAAATAATATAAATTTGTATGAGTAAACGTGTATGTTGCATATTTTTTCAATACAAATTTACCTTATTATATATGCATTTTGCATATTAATTTTAATACAAATTTAATTATTCGATGCGTATTTTTGTATCTGTATTTTTATAAACATATGCTTTATTTTTTATGTATTTTGCATCTTTATTTTCATACAAATTTACATTATTTTATTGATATACTGCTCATTCATTTTCATACAAATTTACGTTATTTTATGTGTATTTGCTTATATATTTTAACACAAATTTACAATATTTTATGTTTAAAAATATGTAAAAAATACACATATAATCATGTAATTCGTATCAAAATAAATAAAGAAAATACCAATAAAATAATATAAATTTGTATGAGTAAACGTGTATGTTGCATATTTTTTCAATACAAATTTACCTTATTATATACGCATTTTGTATATTAATTTTAATACAAATTTAATTATTCGATGTGTATTTTTGTATCTGTATTTTTATAAACATATGCTTTATTTTTTGGGTATTTTGCATCTTTATTTTCATACAAATTTACATTATTTTATTGATATTCTGCTCATTCATTTTGATACGAATTGACATTATTCTATGTATATTTTGTATATATTTTTCATACAAATTTACGTTATTTTATGTGTATTTGTTTATATATTTTGACACAAATTTACAATATTTCATGGGTATTTTGTATATACATTTCAAAAGAAATTTACCTAGTTCTATGTGTATTTTGTATATCTATTTTCATACAAACTCAAATTATTTCTATGTATTTTTGTATATATTTAAATACAAATTTTAGTTATGTTATGTGTATTTTGTAAATTTATTTTCATTCAAATATATATTATTTTATTGGTGTTTTGTTGATTTATATTGATACGAATTTACATTATTTTATATGTACTTTGTATATATTTTTATACGCTTTTACATTATTTAATATTTATTTTGAATATATATTTTTATACAAATTCATGGTATTTTATGTGTATTTGTATATATATTTTTATATAAATTTACATTATTTTATGTGTATTTTGTTCATATATTTTTTTACAAATCTACCTTATTTTATTTTTATTTTGTATGTGTATTTTGTATATTTATATTTATCCAAATACACATTCTTTTATTGGTATTTTTTGTTATTTATTTTAATTCGAGTTTACATTATTTTATGTGTATTTTGTATATATTTTTTTATACGTATTCACTTAATTTTAAGTGTATTTTGTATATATATTTTTAAAGAAATCTACGTTTTTTTATTTGTATTCGTATATATATTTTGAAACAAATTTACATTGTTTTATATGTATTTTTGCATATCTCTTTTACCTTATTTTAAGTGCATTTTGTATATTTATTTCAATGCAAATTTAAATATTTTATGTGTATTTTGGTATATATATTTTTATAAGATTACGAAAATCTAAATAAAAATATATACAAAAAAACAAAACATACACATATAATTAGTTAAATTTGTATTTAAATACATGTACAAAATACACATAAAATAATGTAAATTTGTATGAAATGAAAACAAATTCACATAAAATTCGCGTCAAAATAAATAAACAAAATATCAATAAAAGAATGTGTATTTGTATGAAAATAGATATACAAAAAACACATAAAATAACCTAAATTTGTATCAAACTATATACAAAAATACACAAAAATATTTTATATTTGTATGAAAATAAATATACAAAATACACATAAAATTAGGTAAATTTGTATTGAAATACATACACAAATACACTTAAAATAACGTAAATTTGTATAAAAAAATATGTACAAAACACAAATAGAATAATGTAAAATCGTATCAAAATAAATACACAGAATATTAATAAAATAATGTAAATTTGTATGAAAATAAAGAAGCAAAATACCCATAAAATAACGCATTTTTTTTATTTATAAAAATATATACAAAATACACATCAAAAATTAAATTTGTATTAAAATAAATATAAAAAACACTTACAATAAGGTAATTTGTATTGAAATAGATATGCAAAATACATATAAAACAATGTAAATTTGTTTCAAAATATATATACGAATACACATAAAATAACGTAGATTTCTATAAAAAATATATACAAAATACACATAAAATGAAGTAAATACTTATAAAAAATGTATACAAATACACATAAAATAATGTAAATTCGTATCAAAATAAATAAACAAAATACCAATAAAAGAATGTGTATTTGTATAAATATAAATATACAAAATACACATAAAATAACGTAAATTTATATAAAACTATATACAAAAATACACAAGTAATTAAATTGTATGAAAATAGACAAAATACACACAAAATAAGCTAAATTTGAATTGAAATATATATAAAAATACATGAAATAAAGTAAATTTGTATCAAAATATTTATACAAATACATATAATAACGTAAATTTGTATGAAAATATAAACAAAATACACATTAAATAATGTAAATACGTATAAAAAATATGTACAAAATACACATATAATCATATAATTCGTATCAAAATAAATAAACAAAATACCAATAAAATAATATAAATTTGTATGAGTAAACGTGTATGTTGCATATTTTTTCAATACAAATTTACCTTATTATACACGCATTTTGTATATTAATTTTAATACAAATTTAATTATTCTATGTGTATTTTTGTATCTGTATTTGTATATATATTTTTATACGCTTTTACATTATTTAATATTTATTTTGAATATATATTTTTATACAAATTCATGGTATTTTATGTGTATTTGTATATATATTTTATATAAATTTACATTATTTTATGTGTATTTTGTACATATATTTTTTTACAAATCTACCTTATTTTATGTTTATTTTGTATGTGTATTTTGTATATTTATATTTATCCAAATACACATTCTTTTATTGGTATTTTGTTTAATTATTTTAATTCGAATTTACATTATTTTATGTTTATTTTGTATACATTTTTTGATACGTATTTACATAGTTTTATGTGTATTTTGTATATATATTTTTATAGAAATCTACGTTTTTTTATTTGTATTCGTATATATATTTTGAAACAAATTTACATTCTTTTATATGTATTTTTCCATATCTCTTTCAATACAAATTTACCTTATTGTATGTGCATTTTGTATATTTATTTCAATGCAAATTTAAATATTTTATGTGTATTTTGGTATATATATTTTTATAAGATTACGAAAATTTGAATAAAAATATATACAAAAAAACAAAAAAATAAATTTCAATTTGTATGAAAATAGATATACAAAATACACATAAAATAATGTAAATTTGTATGAAATGAAAACAAATTCACATAAAATTCGCGTCAAAATAAATAAACAAAATATCAATAAAAGAATGTGTATTTGTATGAAAATAGATATACAAAATACACATAAAATAACCTAAATTTGTATCAAACTATATAAAAAATACACAAAAATATTTTAAATTTGTATGAAAATAAATATACAAAATACACATAAAATTAGGTAAATTTGTATTGAAATACATACACAAAATACACATAAAATAATGTAAATTTGAATGAAAATACATAAACAAATAAACTTAAAATAACGTAAATTTGTATAAAAAAATATGTACAAAACACAAATAGAATAATGTAAAATCGCATCAAAATAAATACACAGAATATTAATAAAATAATGTAAATTTGTATGAAAATAAAGAAGCAAAATACCCATAAAATAACGCATTTTTTTTATTTATAAAAATATATATACCAAAATACACATCAAAAAATTAAATTTGTGTTAAAATAAATATACATAAAACACATACAATAAGGTAAATTTGTATTGAAATAGATATGCAAAATACATATAAAACATTGTAAATTTGTCTCAAAATATATATACGAATACACATATAATAACGTAGATTTCTATAAAAATATATATACAAAATACACATAAAATGAAGTAAATACGTATAAAAAAATGTATACAAAATACACATAAAATAATGTAAATTCGTATCAAAATAAATAAACAAAATAGCAATAAAAGAATGTGTATTTGTATAAATATAAATATACAAAATACACATAAAATAACGTAGATTTATATAAAACTATATACAAAAATACACAGAAGTAATTGAATTTGTATGAAAATATATACAAAATACACACAAAATAAGCTAAATTTGAATTGAAATATATATACAAAATACATGAAATAAAGTAAATTTGTATCAAAATATTTATACAAATACACATATAATAACGTAAATTTGTATGAAAATGTATAAACAAAATACACATTAAATTATGTAAATACGTATAAAAAAAATATGTACAAAATACACATATAATCATGTAATTCGTATCAAAATAAATAAACAAAATACCAATAAAATAATATAAATTTGTATGAGTAAACGTGTATGTTGCATATTTTTTCAATACAAATTTACCTTATTATATACGCATTTTGTATATTAATTTTAATATATGTGTATTTGAATATATGTTTTGATACAAATATACATTATTTTATGTATTTTCTATATTTATTTCAATTCAAATTTAGCTTATTTTCTGTGTCTTTTGTATATCTATTTTCATACAAATTTAATTATTTTTGTTTATTTTTGTATATAGTTTTATAAAATTTTACGTTATTTTATGTGTATTTTGTATATTTATATTTATACAAGTAAACATTATTTTATTGGCTTTTAGTTTATTTATTTTGATACGAGTTTACATTATTTTATGTGTATTTTGTATACATTTTCTTAAACGTATTTACTTCATTTTATGTGTATTTTGTATATATATTTTTATAGAAATCTACGTTATTTTATGTGTATTCGTATATATATTTTGAAACAAATTTACATTGTTTTATGTGTATTTTGCATATCTATTTCAATACAAATTTACCTTATTGTATGTGCATTTTGTATATTTATTGTAATACAAATTTAAATATTTTATGTGTATTTTGGTATATATATTTAAAAAAAAATGCGTTGTTTTATGGGTATTTTGCGTCTTTATTTTCCTACAAATTTACATTATTTGATTAATATACTGTGTATTTATTTTGATACTATTTTACATTATTCTATTTGTGCTTTGTATATACTTTTTTATACATATTTACATTATTTAATGTGTATTTTCTATATATATTTCATACAAATTAACGTTATTTTAAGTGAATTTGTTTATATATTTTCAATCAAATTTACATTATTTTATGTGTATTTTGTATATGTATTTCAATAGAAATTTAACTAGTTTTATGTGTATTTTGTATATATATTTTCATACAAATTTAAATTATTTTTGTGTATTTTTTTAATAGAGTTTTATACAAATTTACAATATTTTATGTGTATTTTGTATATCTATTTTCATACAAATACACTTTCTTTTATTGATATTTGTTTATTTATTTTGATGCGAATTTATATTATTTAATGTGTATTGTGTATATATATTTTTGTACGTATTTACGTCATTTCATGTGTATTTTTTATATATATTTCTATAGAAATATACGTTATTTTATGTGTATTCGTATATATATTTTGAAACAAATATACATTGTTTTATGTGCATTTTGTATATTTTTTCAATACAAATTTCCCTTATTGTAAGTGCATTTTGTATATTAATCTTAATACAAATTTAATTATTCTATGTGTATTCTTGTATATGTATTTAAAAAAAAAATGCTTTATTTTATGGGTATTTTGCATCTTTATTTTCATACAAAATTACATTATTTTATTGATATTCTGTGTATTTATTTTGATACGATTTTACATTATTCTATGTATATTTTGTATATCTATTTTATACAAATGTACGTTATTTTATGTGAATTTGTTTTCATTTCATACAAATTTACATTATTTTATGTGTATTTTGTACATGTATTTAAATACAAATTTAACTAATTATATGTGTATTTTGTAAATCTATTTTTCTACAAATATACGTTCTTTTATCGGAATTTTGTTTATTTAGTTTGATACGAATTTTCATTTTTTTAGGTGTATTTGATATATATATTTTTATACTTATTTACATAATTTTATATGTATTTTGAATATATTTTTTCATAGAAATTTACTCTATATGTATATACAAAAAACACAAAAAAAATTTAAATTTGTATGAAAATAAATATACAAAATACACATAAAATTAGGTAAATTTGTATTGAAATACATATACAAAATACACTTAAAATAATGTAAATTTGAATGAAATTATATAAACAAATACACTTAAAATGACGTTAATTTGTATAAAATATATATAAAAATACACATTAAATAATGAAAATATGTATAAAAAAATATATACAAAACACAAATAGTATAATATAAAATCGTATCAAAATATATACACAGAATATTAATAAAATAATGTACATTTGTATGAAAACTAAGATACAAAATACCTATATAATAACGCATTTTTTTAAAAATTATATATACCAAAAAACACATAAAATATTTGAATTTGTATTAAAATAAATATACAAAATGCACATACAATAAGGTAAATTTGTATTGAAATAGATATGCAAAATACATATAAAACAATTTAAATTTGTTTCAAAATATATAGAAGAATACACATAAAATAACGTAGATTTATATATATATATATATATATATATATATATACAAAATACAAATAAAATTAAGTAAATATCAAAAATGTACAAAATACACATAAAATAATGTAAATTCATAAATATAAATAAACAAAATACCAATAAGAGAATGTGTATTTGTATAAATATAAATATACAAAATGCACATAAAATAACGTAAATTTGTATAAAACTGTATACAAAATACACAGAAGTTATTAAATTTGCATGAAAATAGATATACAAAATACACACAAATAAGCTAAATTTGAATTGAAATATATATACAAAATACATAAAATAAAGTAAATTCGTTTCAAAATATTTTAACAAATACACATATAATAACGTAAATTTGTAAAAATATATAAACAAAATACACATTAAGTAATGTAAATACGTATAAATTTTTTTTTACAAAATACACCAATAATCAAGTCATTCGTATCAAAATAAATAAACAAAAAACTAATTAAATAATGTAAATTTGTATGAGAAAACATATACAAAATACACATAAAATAGCGTTTTAAGTTTCTATAAAAATATGTACAAAATGCACATAAAATTAATTTGCATAAAAAATATATACAAAACACACATTAGATAATGTAAATGAGTATAAAATATGTATACAAAATAACTTTGAATTAATCTAAATTCGTATCGAGTTAAATTAAGAATATAACAATAAAATAATGTAATTTTGGATGAAAATATATATAGAAGACACATAAAATAACCTAAATACAAATACAAATATACACATTAAATAATTTAAAATTGAATGAAATAAATATACAAAATAAACATAAAATAAGGTAAATTTGTAATAAAATATATATGTCAGAATACACATAAAATAATATAAATTTGTATGAAAATATATATACAAATACACATAAAATAACATGAATTTGTATAAAATGTTTCAAAATATATACGAATACACACAATAAAATAACGTAAATTTTTATGAAAATGTATATATAAAATACACATAAAATAGTTTAAATACGTAGAAAAATATATATACAAAATACACATAAAATAATGTAAATTCGTAAAAAATTAAATACACAAAATTCCAATAAAAGAATGTATATTTGTAGGAAAATATATATACAAAAAACAAATAAAATAACTAGAATTTGTATAAAAATATATACAAAAATACACAAAAATAATTTAAATTTGTTTGAAAATAGATATGCAAAATACACATAAAGTTAGGCAAATTTGTATTGAAATACATATACAAAACTCACATAAAATAATGTAAATTTGTATGAAAATATATAAACATATACATATAAAATCACGTATATTTGGATAAAATATATATATACAAAATATACATTAAATATTTTAAATATGTATAAAAATATATTATATTATATATATTTTTATTGATATTTGCGTTATTTATGTGTATTTTGTATATGTTTTCTCATAGAAATTTACATTATTTTATTGGTATTTTGTGTATTTATTTTGATACGAACTACATGATTATTTGTGTATTTTTTACATTTTTTTTATACGTATTTACATTATTTAATGTGTATTTTGTTTATATATTTTATACAAATTTACGTAATTTTATGTGTGTTTTATATTTTGATACAAATTTACATTATTTTATGTATTTTGTATATATATTTCAATTCAAATTTAGCTTATTTTATGTGTATTTTGTACATCTATTTATTTTAATACAAAATAAAATATTTTATGTTTTTTCGTATATATATTTATATAAAAAAATGCGTTATTTTATGGGTATTTTGCATCTTAATTTTCATACAAATTTACATTATTTTATTAATATTTTCTGTATTTATTTTGATACGATTTTAAATTATTTTATTTGTGTTTTGTATATATTTTTTATACATATTTACATTATTTAATGTGTTTTTTGTATATATATTTGATACAAATTTACGTTATTTTAAGTCTATATGTTTATATATTTTCATTCAAATTTACATTATTTTATGTGTATTTTGTATATGTATTTCAATACAAATTTACCTAATTTTATATGTTTTTTGTATATTTATTTTCATACAAGTTTAAATTATTTTTGTGTATTTTTGTTTATAGTTTTATTCAAATTTAGGTTATTTTATGTGTATTTTGTATATCTATTTTCATACAAATACACATTCTTTTCATGATATTTTGTTTATTTATTTTGACACGAATTAACATTATTTAATGTGTATTTTGTATATATATTTTTATACGTATTTACATTATTTCAAGTGTATTTTGTATATATATTTCTATAGAAATCTGCGTTATTTTATGTGTATTCGTATATATATTTTGAAACAAATTTACATTGTTTTATGTGTATTTTGCTTATTTTTTCAATACAAATTTACCTTATTGTATGTGCATTTTGTATATTAATTTTAATACAAATTTGATTAATCTATGTGTATTTTTGTATATGTATTTTTATAAAAATATGCTTTATTTTATGGGTATTTTGCAAATTTATTTTCAAACAAATTTACATTATTTTATTGATATTCTGAGTATTTATTTTAATATGATTTTACATTATTCTATATGTATTTTATATAAAATGTATTTGTTTTCATTTCATACAAATCTACATTATTTTATGTATTTTTTGTACATGTATACTCATAAAATATTTAAATTTGTATTGAAATAAATATACAAAATGCACATACAATAAGGTAAACTTCTATTGAAAGAGATATGCAAAAATACATATAAAACAATGTAAATTTGTTTCAAAATATATATACGAATACACATAAAATAACGTAGATATCTATAAAAATATATATACAAAATACACATAAAATTAAGTCAATACATATAAAAAAATGTAAACAAAATACACATAAAATAATGTAAACTCGAAACAAAATAAATAAACAAAATACCAATAAAAGAATGTGTATTTGTATAAATATAAATGTACAAAATACACATACAAAATAAACATAAAATAAGGTAAATTTGTAATGAAATATATGTACAAAATACACATAAAATTATGTAAATTTATATGAAAATATATATACAAATACACATAAAATACCATGAATTTGTATAAAATTATATATTCAAAATAAATATTAAATAATGTAAATGCGTATAAAAATATATATACAAAGTACATATAAAATAATGTAAATTCGTATCAATATAAATCAACAAAATACCAATAAAATAATATATATTTGAATGAAAATAGATTTACAAAATACACATAACATAACTAAAATTTGTATTGAAATATATTCAAAAATACATAAAAATAATTTGAGTTTGTATGAAAATAGATATTCAAAATACATATAAAACTAGGTAAATTTCTTTTGAAATATATACAAAATACCCATAAAATATTGTAAATTTGTGTCAAAATATATAAACAAATACACATAAAATAACTTAAAATAACGTAAATATGTATGAAATATATATACAAAAATCACATTAAATAATGTAAATATGTATAAAAAAATATATACAAAACATAAATAAAATAATGTAAAATCGTATCAAAATAAATACAGAAAATATTAATAAAATAATGTAAATTTGTATGAAAATTAAGATGCAAAATACCCATAAAATAACGCATTTTTAAAAAAAATATATATACGAAAAAACATAAAATATTTAATTTTGTATTAAAATAAATAGATATACATTCTTTTATTGGTATTTTGTTTATTTATTTTGTTTCGAATTTACATTATTTTATGTGTATTTTGTTTACATTTTTTTATACGTATTTACTTAATTTTATGTGTATTTTGTATATATATTTTTATAGAAATCTACGTTATTTTATGTGTATTCGTATATATATTTTGAAACAAATTTACATTGTTTTATATGTATTTTTGCATATTTCTTTCAATAGAAGTTTACCTTATTGTATGTGCATTTTGTATATTTATTTCAATACAAATTTAAATATTTTATGTGTATTTTGGTATATATATTTTTATTAGAAATGCGCTATTTGATGGGAATTTTGCATCTTTATTTTCATACAAATTTACATTATTTCATTAATATTCGGTGTATTTATTTTCATACGATTTTACATTATTCTGTTTGTTTTTTGTATATTTTTTTTTATACATATTTACATTATTTAAATGTATCTTGCATATATATTACATACAAATTTATTATCGATTATTTATTTTCATACAAATACACATTCTTTTCATGATATTTTGTTTATTTATTTTGTCACGAATTTACATTACTTAATATGTATTTTATATATATATTTTTATACATATTTACATAATTTCATGTGTATTTTGTATATATATTTCTATAGAAATCTACGTTATTTTATGTGTATTCGTATATATATTTTGAAACAAATTTACACTGTTTTATTTGTATTTTGCGTTTTTTTTTTCAATACAAATTTACCTTATTGTGTGTGCATTTTGTATATTAATTTTAATACAAATTTAATTATTCTATGTGTATTTTTGAATATGTATTTAAAAAAAAAAATGCTTTATCTTATGGGTATTTTGCATCTTTATTTTCATACAAATTTAAATTATTTTATTCATATTCTGTGTACTTATTTTGATACGATTTTACATTATTCTATGTATAACAAAATTAAAAACATACACAAAAATAGATATGCAAAATACATATAAACAATGTAAATTTGTTTCAAAATATATATACGAATACACATGAAATAAGGTAGATTTCTATAAAAATATATATACAAAATACACATAAAATAATGTAGATTAGTATCAAAATAAATAAACAAAATACCAATAAAAGAATGTGTATTTGTATAAATATATATATACAAAATACACATTAAATAATATAAATTTGTTTAAAACTATACAAAATACACATTAAATAATGTAAATTCGCGTCAGAATAAATAAACAAAATATCAATAAAAGAATGTGTATTTGTATGAAAATAGATATACAAAATACACATAAAATAACCTAAATTTGTATCAAACTATATACAAAAATATTTAAAATTTGTATGAAAATAAATATACAAAATACACATAAAATTTGGTAAATTTGTATTGAAATACATACACAAAATACACATAAAATAATGTAAATTTGAATGAAAATACATAAACAAATACACTTAAAATAACGTAAATTTGTATAAAAAAATATGTACAAAACACAAATAGAATAATGTAAAATCGTATCAAGATAAATACACAGAATATTAATAAAATAATGTAAATTAGTATGAAAATAAAGAAGCAAAATACCCATAAAATAACGCATTTTTTTATTTATAAAAATATATATACCAAAATACACATCAAAAAATTAAATTTGTATTAAAATAAATATACAAAAAACACATACATTAAGGTAAGTTTGTATTGAAATAGATATGCAAAATACATATAAAACAATGTAAATTTGTTTCAAAATATATATACGAATACACATAAAATAACGTATATTTCTATAAAAATACTATATATACAAAATACACATAAAATGAAGTAAATACGTATAAAAAATGTATACAAAAAACACATAAAATAATGTAAATTCGTATCAAAATAAATAAACAAAATACCAATAAAAGAATGTGTATTTGTATAAATATAAATATACAAAATACACATAAAATAACGTAAATTTATATAAAACTATATACAAAAATACACAGAAGTAATTAAATTTCTATGAAAATATATACAAAATACACACAAAATAAGCTAAATTTGAATTGAAATATATATACAAAATACATGAAATAAAGTAAATTTGTATCAAAATATTTATACAAATACACATATAATAACGTAAATTTGTATGAAACTATATAAACAAAATACACATTAAATAATGTAGATACGTATAAAAAATATGTACAAAATACACATATAATCATGTAATTCGTATCAAAATAAATAAAGAAAATACCAATAAAATATAATAAATTTGAATGAGTAAACGTGTATGTTGCATATTTTTTCAATACAAATTTACCTTATTATAAACGCATTTTGTATATTAATTTTAATACAAATTTAATTATTCGATGTGTATTTTCGTATCTGTATTTGTATATATATTTTTATACGCTTTTACATTATTTAATATTTATTTTGAATATATATTTTTATACAAATTCATGGTATTTTATGTGTATTTGTATATATATTTTTATATAAATTTACATTATTTTATGTGTATTTTGTACATATATTTTTTTACAAATCTACCTTATTTTATGTTTATTTTGTATGTGTATTTTGTATATTTATATTTATCCAAATACACATTCTTTTATTGGTATTTTGTTTATTTATTTTAATTCGAATTTACATTATTTTATGTGTATTTTGTATACATTTTTTTTATACGTATTTACTTAATTTTATGTGTATTTTGTATATATATTTTTATAGAAATCTACGTTTTTTTATTTGTATTCGTATATATATTTTGAAACAAATTTACATTCTTTTATATGTATTTTTGCATATCTCTTTCAATACAAGTTTACCTTATTGTATGTGCATTTTGTATATTTATTTCAATGCAAATTTAGATATTTTATGTGTATTTTGGTATATACATTTTTATAAGATTACGAAAATTTGAATAAAAATATATACAAAAAAACAAAAAAATAAATTTCAATTTGTATGAAAATAGATATACAAAATACACATATAATTAGTTAAATTTGTATTTAAATAGATGTACAAAATACACATAAAATAATGTAAATTTGTATGAAATGAAAACAAATTCACATAAAATTCGCGTCAAAATAAATAAACAAAATATCAATAAAAGAATGTGTATTTGTATGAAAATAGATATACAAAATACACATAAAATAACCTAAATTTGTATCAAATTATATACAAAAATACACAAAAATATTTTAAATTTGTATGAAAATAAATATACAAAACACACATAAAATTATGTAAATTTGTATTGAAATACATACACAAAATACACATAAAATAATGTAAATTTGAATGAAAATACATAAACAAATACACTTATAATAACGTAAATTTGTATAAAAAAAATATGTACAAAACACAAATAGAATAATGTAAAATCGTATCAAAATAAGTACACAGAATATTAATAAAATAATGTAAATTTGTATGAAAATAAAGAAGCAAAATACCCATAAAATAACGCATTTTTTTTATTTATAAAAATATATATACCAAAATACACATCAAAAAATTAAATTTGTACTAAAATAAATATACAAAAAACACATACAATAAGGTAAATTTGTATTGAAATAGATATGCAAAATACATATAAAACAATGTAAATTTGTTTCAAAATATATATACGAATACACATATAATAACGTAGATTTCTATAAAAATATATATACAAAATACACATAAAATGAAGTAAATAAGTATAAAAAAATGTATACAAAATACACATAAAATAATGTAAATTCGTATCAAAATAAATAAACAAAATAGCAATAAAAGAATGTGTATTTTTATAAATATAAATATACAAAATACACATAAAATAACGTAAATTTATATAAAACTATATACAAAAATACACAGAAGTAATTAAATTTGTATGAAAATATATACAAAATACACACAAAATAAGCTAAATTTGAATTGAAATATATATACAAAATACATGAAATAAAGTAAATTTGTATCAAAATATTTATACAAATACACATATAATAACGTAAATTTGTATGAAAATATATAAACAAAATACACATTAAATAATGTAAATACGTATAAAAAATATGTACAAAATACACATATAATCATGTAATTCGTATCAAAATAAATAAACAAAATACCAATAAAATAATATAAATTTGTATGAGTAAACAAAATGCATATTTTTTCAATACAAATTTACCTTATTATATACGCATTTTGTATATTAATTTTAATATATGTGTATTTGAATATATATTTTGATACAAATTTACATTATTTTATGTATTTTCTATATTGATTTCAATTCAAATTTAGCTTATTTTATGTGTCTTTTGTATATCTATTTTCATACAAATTTAATTATTTTTGTTTATTTTTGTATATAGTTTTATACAATTTTACGTTATTTTATGTGTATTTTGTATATTTATATTTATACAAGTAAACATTCTTTCATTGGTATTTAGTTTATTTATTTTGATACGAGTTTACATTATTTTATGTGTATTTTGTATACATTTTCTTATACGTATTTACTTCATTGTATGTGTATTTTGAATATATATTTTTATAGAAATCTACGTTATTTTATGTGTATTCGTATATATATTTTGAAACAAATTTACATTGTTTTATGTGTATTTTGCATATCTATTTCAATACAAATTTACCTTATTGTATGTGCATTTTGTATATTTATTGTAATACAAATTTAAATATTTTATGTGTATTTTGGTATATATATTTTCATAAAAAATGCGTTGTTTTATGGGTATTTTGCGTCTTTATTTTCATACAAATTTACATTATTTTATTAATATTCTGTGTATTTATTTTGATACTATTTTACATTATTCTATCTGTGTTTTGTATATATTTTTTTTATACATATTTACATTATTTAATGTGTATTTTCTATATATATTTCATACAAATTTACGTTATTTTAAGTGGATTTGTTTATATATTTTCATTCAAATTTACATTATTTTATGTTTATTTTGTATATGTATTTCAATAGAAATTTAACTAGTTTTATGTGTATTTTGTATATATATTTTTATACAAATTTTAATTATTTTTGTGTATTTTTTTAATAGAGTTTTATACAAATTTACAATATTTTATGTGTATTTTGTATATCTATTTTCATACAAATACACATTCTTTTATTGATATTTTGTTTATTTATTTTGATGCGAATTTATATTATTTAATGTGTATTGTATATATATATTTTTGTACGTATTTACGTCATTTCATGTGTATTTTTTATATATATTTCTATAGGAATATACGTTATTTTATGTGTATTCGTATATATATTTTGAAACAAATATACATTGTTTTATGTGCATTTTGTATATTTTTTAAATACAAATTTCCCTTATTGTACGTGCATTTTGTATATTAATTTTAATACAAATTTAATTATTCTATGTGTATTCTTGTATATGTATTTTAAAAAAAATTTGCTTTATTTTATGGGTATTTTGCATCTTTATTTTCATACAAAATTACATTATTTTATTGATATTCTGTGTATTTATTTTGATACGATTTTACATTATTCTATGTATATTTTGTATATCTATTTCATATAAATGTACGTTATTTTATGTGAATTTGTTTTCATTTCATACAAATTTACATTATTTTATGTGTATTTTGTTCATGTATTTAAATACAAATTTAACTAATTATATGTGTATTTAGTATATCTATTTTCATATAAATTGAAATTTATTTTTTTGTTTTTTTGTATATATTTTTATTCAAATCTTCGTAATTTTATGTGTATTTTGTATATTTATTTTCCTACAAATATACGTTCTTTTATCGGAATTTTGTTTATCTATTTTGAGTCGAATTTTCATTTTTTTAGGTGTATTTGATATATATATTTTTATACTTATTTACATAATTTTATATGTATTTTGAATATATATTTTCATAGAAATTTACTCTATATGTATATACAAAAAAACACAAAAATAATTTAAATTTGTATGAAAAAAAATATACAAAATACACATAAAATTAGGTAAATTTGTATTGAAATACATATACAAAATACACTTAAAATAATGTAAATTTGAATGAGATTATATAAACAAATACACTTAAAATGACGTTAAGTTGTATAAAATATATATAAAAAATACACATTAAATAATGAAAATATGTATACAAAAATATATACAGAACACAAATAGTATAATATAAAATCGTATCAAAATATATACACAGAATATTAATAAAATAATATAGTTTTGTATGAAAACTAAGATGCAAAATACCTATAAAATAAAGCATTTTTTATAAAATTATATATACCAAAATACATATAAAATATTTGAATTTGTATTAAAATAAATATACAAAATGCACATACAATAAGGTAAATTTGTATTGAAATAGATATGCAAAAAACATATAAAACAATGTAAATTTGTTTCAAAATATATATACGAATACACATAAAATAACGTAGATTTCTATAAATATATATATACAGAATACAAATAAAATTAAGTAAATACGAATCAAAAATGTATACAAAATACACATAAAATAATGTAAATTCGTATAAATATAAATAAACAAAATACCAATAAGAGAATGTGTATTTGTATAAATATAAATATACAAAATGCACATAAAATAATGTAGATTTGTATAAAACTATATACAAAAATACACAGAAGTAATTAAATTTGCATGAAAATAGATATACAAAATACACACAAAATAAGCTAAATTTGAATTGAAATATATACTAAATACATAAAATAAAGTAAATTCGTTCCAAAATATTTTTAACAAATACACATATAATAACGTAAATTTGCAAAAAAAATATATAAACAAAATACACATTAAGTAATGTAAATACGTATAAAAAAATATTTACAAAATACACAAATAATCAAGTCATTCGTATCAAAATAAATAAAAAAAACTAATTAAATAATGTAAATTTGTGAGAAAACATATACAAAATACACATAAAATTACGTTTTAAGTTTCTATAAAATATATGTACAAAATGCACATAAAATTAGGTTGCATAAAAAAATATATACAAAACACACATTAGATAATGTAAATGAGTATAAAAATATGTATACAAAATACCTATGAAATAATCTAAATTCGTATCGAGTTAAATTAAGAAAATAACAATAAAATAATGTAATTTTGGATGAAAATATATATAGAAAACATACATAAAATAACCTAAATACAAATACAAATATACACATTAAATAATTTAAAATTGAATGAAATAAATATACAAAATAAACATAAAATAAGGTAAATTTGTAATAAAATATATGTAAGAATACACATAAAATAATATAAATTTGTATGAAAATATATATGCAAATACACATAAAATAACATGAATTTGTATAAAATGTTTCAAAATATATACGAATACACACAATAAAATAACGTAAATTTTTATGAAAATGTATATATAAAATACACATAAAATAGTTTAAATACGTAGAAAAATATATATACAAAATACACATAAAATAATGTAAATTCGTAAAAAATTAAATACACAAAATTCCAATAAAAGAATGTATATTTGTAGGAAAATATATATACAAAAAACAAATAAAATAACTAGAATTTGTATAAAAATATACAAAAATACACAAAAATAATTTAAATTTGTTTGAAAATAGATATGCAAAATACACATAAAGTTAGGCAAATTTGTATTGAAATACATATAGAAAACTCACATAAAATAATGTAAATTTGTATGAAAATATATAAACAAATACATATAAAATCACGTAAACTTGGATAAAATATATATATACAAAATATACATTAAATATTTTAAATATGTATAAAAATATATTATATTATATATATTTTTATTGATATTTGCGTTATTTATGTGTATTTTGTATATGTTTTCTCATAGAAATTTACATTATTTTATTGGTATTTTGTCTATTTATTTTGATACGAATTACATGATTATTTGTGTATTTTTACATTTTTTTATACGTATTTAATTTATTTAATTTTTATTTTTTTTATATATTTTTATACAAATTTACGTTATTAATGTGTATTTGTATAGGTATTTTGATACAAATTTACATTATTTTATGTATTTTGTATATATATTTCAATTCAAATTTAGCTTATTTTATGTGTATTTTGTATATCTATTTATTATAATACAAAATCAAATATTTTATGTTTTTTCGTATATATTTTTATAAAAAATGCGTTATTTTATGGGTATTTTGCATCTTAATTTTCATACAAATTTACATTATTTTATTAATATTTTCTGTATTTATTTTGATACGATTTTACATTATTTTATTTGTTTTGTATATATTTTTTTATACATATTTACATTATGTAATGTGTTTTTTGTATATATATTTGATACAAATTTACGTTATTTTAAGTCTATGTGTTTATATATTTTCATTCAAATTTACATTATTTTATGTGTATTTTGTATATGTATTTCAATACAAATTTACATAATTTTATATGTTTTTTGTATATTTATTTTCATACAAGTTTAAATTATTTTTGTGTATTTTTGTTTATAGTTTTATACAAATTTAGGTTATTTTATGTGTATTTTGTATATCTATTTTCATACAAATACACATTCTTTTCATGATATTTTGTTTATTTATTTTGACACGAATTAACATTATTTAATGTGTATTTTGTATATATTTTTATACGTATTTACATTATTTCAAGTGTATTTTGTATATAAATTTCTATAGAAATCTGCGTTATTTTATGTGTATTCGTATATATATTTTGAAACAAATTTACATTGTTTTATGTGTATTTTGCATATTTTTTCAATACAAATTTACCTTATTGTATGTGTATTTTGTATATTAATTTTAATACAAATTTGATTAATCTATGTGTATTTTTGTGTATGTATTTTTATAAAAATATGTAATTAGTTAAATTTGTATTTAAATACATGTACAAAATACACATAAAATAATGTAAATTTGTATGAAATGAAAACAAATTCACATAAAATAACGTACATTTGTATAAAATAGATATACAAAATAATTTTATGTGTATTTTGTATATTTATTTTCATAGAAATTTAAATTATTTTTGTGTCTTTTTGTATATAGTTTGATACAAACTTAGGTTATTTTATGAGTATTTTGTATATCTATTTTCATACAGATACACATTCTTTTATTGATATTTTGTTTATTCATTTTGACGAGAATTTAAATTATTTAATGTGTATTTTGTATATATATTTTTATACGTATTTACATCATTTCATGTGTATTTTGTATATATCTTTCTATAGAAATCTACGTTATATTATGTGTATTCGTATATCGATTTTTAAACAAATTTACACTTTTATGTGTATTTTGCATATTTTTTCAATACAAATTTACCTTATTGTATATGCATTTTGTATATTAATTTTAATACAAATTTAATTATTCTATGTGTATTTCTGTATATGTATTTTTATAAAAATATGCTTTATTTTATGGGTATTTTGCATCTTTATTTTCATACAAATTTACGTTATTTTATTGATATTCTGCTCATTCATTTTGATACGATTTGACATTATTCTATGTGTATTTTGTATATATTTTTCAAACAAATTTACGTTATTTTATGTGTATTTGTTTATATATTCTGACACAAATTTACAATATTTTATGGGTATTTTGTATATATATTTCAAAAGAAATTTACCAATTTTTATGTGTATTTTGAATATCTATTTTCATACAAACTCAAATTACTTCTATGTATTTTTGTATATATTTCAATACAAATTTTAGTTATGTTATGTATATTTTGTAAATCTATTTTCAATCAAATATATATTATTTTATTGGTATTTTGTTGATTTATATTGATACGAATTTACATTATTTTATATGTACTTTTTATATATATTTTTATACGCATTTACATCATTTAATATTTATTTTGAATATATAATTTTATACAAATTCATGGTATTTTATGTGTATTTGTATATATATTTTCATATAGATTTACATTATTTTATGTGTATTTTTGTACATATATTTCATTACAAATTTACCTTATTTTATGTTTATTTTGTATGTGTATTTTGTACATTTATATTTATACAAATACACATTCTTTTATTGGTATCTTGTTTATTTATTTTGTTTCGAATTTATATTATTTTATGTGTATTTTGTTTACATTTTTTTATACGTATATGCCTAATTTTATGGGTATTTTGTATATATATTTTTATAGAGATCTACGTTATTTTATGTGTATTCGTATATATATTTTGAAACAAATTTACTTTGTTTTATATGTATTTTTGCATATCTCTTTCAATAGAAGTTTACCTTATTGTATGTGCATTTTGTACATTTATTTCAATACAAATTTAAATATTTTATGTGTATTTTGGTATGTATATTTTTATTAAAAAATGCGCTATTTGATGGGAATTTTGCATCTTTATTTTCATACAAATTTACATTATTTTATTAATATTCGGTGTATTTATTTTGATACGATCTTACATTATTCTATTTGTTTTTTGTATATATATTTTTTTATACATATTTACATTATTTAATGTATATCTTGCATATATATTTCATACAAATTTATTATCTATTATTTATTTTCATACAAATACACATTCTTTTCATGATATTTTGTTTATTTATTTTGACACGAATTTACATTACTTAATTTGTATTTTATATATATATATATATATATATATATATATATATATATATATATATATATATATATATATATATATATATATATATATATATATATATATATATATATATATATATATATATATATATATATATATATATATATATATATATCCAAAATACACATATAATCATTTACTACGTATCAAAATAAATAAACAAAATAAAAATAAAATAATATAAATTTGTAACAGAAAACATATACAAATAAATATAAAATAACGCTAATTTATATAAAAATATATGTCCAAAAATGAGCGTAAAATAAAGTAACTATGGATAAAAATATATATACAAAACACACATTAAATAATGTAAATGCGTACATAAAATAACCTAAATTTGTATAAAACTATATACAAAAATACACAAAAATAATTTAAATTTGTATGAAAAGAAATATAGAAAATACACATAAAATTAGGTTAATTTGTATTGAAATACATATACAAAATACACATAAAATAATGTAAATTTGAAAGAAAATATATAAACAAATACACATATAATAACGTAAATTTGTATGAAATATATATACAAAATACACATTAAATAATGTAAATATGTATAAAAAAAATTTATACAAAACACAAATAGAATAATGTAAAATCGTATCAAAATTTTCGTTATTATACAAATCTACATTATTTTATGTATTTTGTATATACATTTCAATTAAAATTTAGCTTATTTTATGTGTATTTTGTATATCTATTTTCATACGAATTTAATTACTTCTGTGTATTTTTGTATATAGTTTTATATAAATTTACGTTATTTTATGTGTATTTTGTATATTTATATTTATACAAATACACATTCTTTTATTGGTATTTTGTTTATTTATTTTGATACGAACTTACATTATTTTATGTGTATTTTGTATACATTTTTTATACGTATTTACTTCATTTTATGTGTATTTTGTATATATATTTTTATAGAAATCTACGTTATTTTATGTGTATTCGTATATATATTTTGAAACAAATTTACATTGTTTTATATGTATTTTGCATATCTATTTCAATACAAATTTACCTTATTGTATGTGTTTTTTGTATATTTATTTTAACACAAATTTAATTTTTTGATGTGTATTTTGGTATATATATTTTTATAAATAAAAAAAATGCGTTATTTTATGGGTATTTTGCTTCTTTATTTTCATACAAATTTACATTATTTTATTAATATTCTGTGTATTTATTTTGATACGATTTTACATTATTCTATTTGTGTTTTGTACATATTTTTTTTATACAAATTTACGTTATTTTAAGTGTTTATGTATTTTCATTCAAATTTACATTATTTTATGTGTATTTTGTGTATGTATTTCAATACAAATTTATCTAATTTTATGTGTATTTTGTATATTTATTTCCATACAAATTTAAAATATTTTTGTGTATTTTTGTATATAGTTTGATACAAATTTAAGTTATTTTATGTGTATTTTGTATATCTAATTTCATACAAATACACATTCTTTTATTTATATTTTGTTTATTTATTTTGACGCGAATTTTATGTGAATTTGTTTTCATTTCATAAAAATTTACATTATTTTATGTGTATTTTGTACATGTATTTAAATACAAATTTAACTAATTATATGTGTATTTTGTATATCTATTTTCATACAAATTGAAATATATTTTTTTGTTTTTTTGTATATATTTTTATTCAAATTTTCGTAATCTTATAAAATATATATACCAAAAACACATAAAATATTTAAATTTGCATTGAAATAAATATACAAAATGCACATACAATAAATAAATTTGTATTGAAAGAGATATGCAAAATACATATAAAACATTGTAAATTTGTTTCAAAATATATATACGAATACAAATAAAAAACGTAGATTGCTATAAAATATATATACAAAATACACATAAAATTAGTAAATACGTATAAAAAATGTATACAAAATACACATAAAATAATGTAAATTCGAATTAAAATAAATAAACAAAATACCAATAAAAGAATGTGTATTTGGATAAATATAAATATAGAAAATACACATTCAAAATAAACATAAAATAAGGTATATTTGTAAATATATATGTACAAAATACACATAAAATAATGTAAATTATATAAAATATATATACAAATACACATAAATTACCATGAATTTGTATAAAATATATATTCAAAATAAATATTAAATAATGTAAAAGCGTATAAAAATATATATACAAAGTACATATAAAATAATGTAAATCATCAATATAAATCAACAAAACACCAATAAAATAATATATATTTGAATGAAAATAAATTTACAAAATACACATAACATAACAAAAATTTGTATTAAAACATATACAAAAATACATAGAAATAATTTGAGTTTGTATGAAAATAGATATACAAAATACACATAAAACTAGGTAAATTTCTTTTGAAATGTATATACAAAATACCCATAAAATATTGTAAATTTGTGTCAAAATATATAAACAAATACACATAAAATAACGTAAATTTGTATGAAAAATATATACAAAATACACATAGAATAATGTCATTTCGTATCAAAATGAATGAGCAGAATATCAATAAAATAATGTAAATTTGAATGAAAATAAAGATGCAAAATACCCAAAAAATAAAGCATATGTTTATAAAAATACACATCGAATAATTAAATTTGTATTAAAATTAATATACAAAATGCGTATATAATAAGGTAAATTTGTATTGAAAAAATATGCAACATACACGTTTACTCATACAAATTTATATTATTTTATTGGTATTTTGTTTATTTATTTTGATACGAATTACATGATTATATGTGTATTTTGTACATATTTTTTTATACGTATTTTCATTATTTAATGTGTATTTTGTTTATATATTTTCATACAAATTTACGTTATTATATGTGTATTTGTATAAATATTTTGATACAAATTTACTTTATTTCATGTATTTTGTATATATATTTCAATTCAAATTTAGCTTATTTTGTGTGTATTTTGTATATATTTTCATACAAATTTAATTACTTCTGTGTATTTTTGTATATAGTTTTATATAAATTTACGTTATTTTATGTGTATTTTGTATATTTATATTTATACAAATACACATTCTTTTATTGGTATTTTGTTTATTTATTTTGATACGAATTTACATTATTTTATGTGGTTTTTTTATACATCTTTTTATACGTATTTACTTCATTTTATGTGTATTTTGTATATATATTTTTATAGAAATCTACGTTATTTTATGTGTATTCGTATATATATTTTGAAACAAATTTACATTGTTTTATATATATTTTGTATATCTATTTCAATACAAATTTACCTTATTGTATGTGTTTTTTTGTATATTTATTTTAATACAAATTTAATTTTTTGATGTGTATTTTGGTATATATATTTAAAAAAAAAATGCGTTATTTTATGGGTATTTTGCTTCTTTATTTTCATACAAGTTTATTTTATTTTATTAATATTCTGTGTATTTATTTTGATACGATTTTACATTATTCTATTTGTGTTTTGTACATATTTTTTTATACAAATTTACGTTATTTTAAGTGTATTTGTTTATGTATTTTCATTCAAATTTACATTATTTTATGTGTATTTTGTGTATGTATTTCAATACAAATTTACCTAATTTTATGTGTATTTTGTATATTTATTTTCATACAAATTTAAAATATTTTTGTGTATTTTTGTATATAGTTTGATACAAATTTAGGTTATTTTATGTGTGTTTTGTATATATATTTTTATCCAAAGTTAATTTATTTTACGTTCATTTTTGGACATATATTTTTATAGAAATTAGCGTTATTTTATATGTATTTGTATATGTTTTCTCATACAAATTTACATTATTTTATTGCTATTTTGTTTATTTAGTTTGATACGAATTACATGATTATATTTGTATTTTGTACATATTTTTTATACGTATTTACATTACTTAATGTGTATTTTGTTTATATATTTTTAAACAAATTTACGTTATTATATGTATTTTTATAAATATTTTGATACAAATTTACATTATTTTATGTATTTTGTATATACATTTTAATTCAAATTTAGCTTATTTTATCTGTATTTTGTATATCTATTTTCATACGAATTTAATTACTTCTGTGTATTTTTGTATATAGTTTTATACAAATTTACGTTATTTTATGTGTATTTTGTATATTTATATTTATACAAATACACATTCTTTTATTGGTATTTTGTTTATTTATTTTGATACGAATTTACATTATTTTATGTGTATTTTGTATACATTTTTTATACGTATTTACTTCATTTTACGTGTATTTTGTATATATATTTTTATACAAATCTACGTTATTTTATGTGTATTCGTATATATATTTTGAAACAAATTTACATTGTTTTATATGTATTTTGCATATCTATTTCAATACAGATTTACCTTATTGTATGTGTATTTTGTATATTTATTTTAATACAAATAAATTTTTTATGTGTATTTTTGTATATATATTTAAAAAAAAATGCGTTATTTTATGGGTATTTTGCTTCTTTATTTTCATACAAATTTTCATTATTTTATTAATATTCTGTGTATTTATTTTGATACGATTTTACATTATTCTATTTGTGTTTTGTATATATTTTTTTTATACAAATTTACGTTATTTTAAGTGTATTTGTTTATGTATTTTCATTCAAATTTACAGTATTTTATGTGTATTTTGTATATGTATTTCAATACAAATTTACCTAATTTTATGTGTATTTTGTATATTTATTTTCATACAAATTTAAATGATTTTTGTGTATTTTTGTATATAGTTTTATACAAATTTATGTTATCTTATGTGTATTTTGTATATTTATTTACATACAAATACACATTCTTTTATTGACATTTTGTTTATTTATTTTGACGCGAATTTACATTATTTAATGTGTATTTTGTATATATATTTTTATACGTATTTACATCCTTTCATGTGTATTTTGTATATTTATAAAAAATGCGTTATTTTATGGGTATTTTGCATCTTTATTTTCATACAAATTTACATTATTTTATTTACATTCTGTGTATTTATTTTAATACGATTTTACATTATTCTATTTGTGTTTTGTATATATATTTTTTATACATATTTACATTATTTAATGAGTATTTTTTATATATATTTTATACAAATATATGTTAATTTAAGTGTATTTGTTTATATATTTTCATTCAAATTTACATTATTTTATGTGTATTTTGTATATGTATTTCTTTACAAATTTACATAATTTTATGTGTATTTTGTATATTTATTTTCATACAAATTTAACTTATTTTTGTGTATTTTTATATATAGTTTTATACAAATTTACGTTATTTTATGTGTATTTTGTATATGTATTTTCATACAAATACACATTCTTTTATTGATATTTTAATTATTTATTTTGACACAAATTTATATTATTTAATGTGTATTTTGTATATATATTTTTATACGTATTTACAACATTTCATGCATATTTTGTATATTTATTTCTATAGAAATCTACATATATATTATGTGTATTTTGGTATATATATTTTTATAAGAAATGCGCTATTTTATGGGAATTTTGCATCTTTATTTTCATACAAATTTACATTATTTTATTAATATTCGGTGTATTTATTTTGATACGATTTTACATTATTCTATTTGTTTTTTGTATATACTTTTTTATACATATTTACATTATTTCATGTGTATCTTGCATATATATTTTATACAAACTTATTATCTATTATCTATTTTCATACAAATACACATTCTTTTCATGATATTTTGTTTATTTATTTTGACACGAATTTACATTATTTGATATGTATTTTGTAAATATATTTTTATACGTATTTACATAATTTCATATGTATTTTGTATATATTTTTTTATAAAAATCTACTTTATTTTAAGTGTATTTGTATATATATTTTGAAACAAATTTACATTGTTTTATATGTATTTTTGAATATCTCTTTCAATACAAATTTACCTTACTGTATATGCATTTTGTATATTAATTTCAATACAAATTTAAATATTTTATGTGTATTTTGGTATATATATTTTTTTAAAAAATGCGATAATTTTTGGGAATTTTGCATCTTTATTTTCATACAAATTTACATTATTTTATTGATATTCTGTGTATTTATTTTGATACGATTTTACATTATTCTATTTGTTTTTTGTATATATATTTTTTATACACATTTACATTATTTAATGTGTATCTTGCATATATATTTTATACAAATTTACGTTATTTTAAGTGTATTTGTTTATATATTTTCATTCAAATTTACATTATTTGATGTGTATTTTGTATATGTATTTCATACAAATTTACCTAATTTTATGTGTATTTTGTATATTTCTTTTCAAACAAATTTAAATTATTTATGTGTATTTTTGTATATAGTTTTATACAAATTTAGTTTATTTTATGTACCCATTTACATTATTTAGTGTGTGTTTTGTATATATATTTTTATGCTAATTTACTTTATTTTATGTGCATTTTTGTACATATATTTTTATAGAAATTTGCGTTATTTGTATATGTTTTCTCATATAAATTTACATTATTTTATTGCTATTTTGTTTATTTATTTTGATACGAATTACATGATTATATGTGTATTTTGTACATATTTTTTTATACGTATTTACATTACTTAATGTGTATTTTGTTTATATATTTTTAAACAAATCTACGTTATTATATGTATTTGTATAAATATTTTGATACAGATTTACATTATTTTATGTATTTTGTATGTACATTTCTATTCAAATTTAGCTTATTTTAGCTGTATTTTGTATATATATTTTCATACAAATTTAATAACTTCTGTGTATTTTTGTATATAGTTTTATACAAATTTACGATATTTTATGTGAATTTTGTATATTTATATTTATACAAATACACTTTCTTTTACTAGTATTTTGTTTATTTATTTTGATACGATTTTTATGTGTATTTTGTATTCATTTTTTTATACGTATTTACTTCATTTTATGTGTATTTTGTATATATTTTTATAGAAATCAACGTTATTTTATGTGTATTCGTTTATATATTTTGAAACAAATTTACATTGTTTTATATGTATTTTGCATATCTATTTCAATACAAATTTACCTTACAGTATGTGCATTTTTTATATTTATTTTAATACAAATTTTAATATTTTATGTGTATTTTGGTATATATATTTTTATAAAAAATCCGTTATTTTATGGCTATTTTGCATCTTTATTTTCATACAAATTTACATTATTTTATTAATATTCTGTGTATTTATTTTGATACGATTTTACATTATTCTATTTGTGTTTTGAATATATTTTTTTATACATATTTACATTATTTAATTAGTATTTTGTATATATATTTGATACAAATTTACGTTATTTGAAGTGTATATGTTTATATATTTTCATTCAAACTTCCATTATTTTATGTGTATTTTGTATATGTATTTCAATACAAATTTACCTAACTCTATGTGTATTTTGTATATTTATTTTCATACAAATTTAAATTATTGTTGTGTATTTTTGTATATAGTTTTATACAAACAGGTTATTTTATGAGTATTTTGTATATCTATTTTCATACAAATACACATTCTTTTATTGATATTTTGTTTATTTATTTTGACGAGAATTTAAATTATTTAATGTGTATTTTGTATATATATTTTTATACGTATTTACATCATTTCATGTGTATTTTGTATATATATTTCTATAGAAATCTACGTTATATTATGTGTATTCGTATATAGATTTTTAAACAAATTTACACTTTTATGTGTATTTTGCATATTTTTTCAATACAAATTTACCTTATTGTATATGTATTTTGTATATTAATTTTAATACAAATTTAATTATTCTATGTGTATTTTTGTATATGTATTTTTATAAAAATATGCTTTATTTTATGGGTATTTTGCATCTTTATTTTCATACAAATTTACGCTATTTTATTGATATTCTGCTCATTCATTTTGATACGATTTGACATTATTTTATGTGTATTTGTTTATATATTTTGACACAAATTTACAATATTTTATGGGTATTTTGTATATATATTTCAAAAGAAATTTACCTAGTTTTATGTGTATTTTGAATATCTATTTTCATACAAACTCAAATTATTTTTATGTATTTTTGTATATATTTCAATACAAATTTTAGCTATGTTATGTGTATTTTGTAAATCTATTTTCATTCAAATATATATTATTTTATTTGTATTTTGTTGATTTATATTGATACGAATTTACATTATTTTATATGTACTTTTTATATATATTTTTATACGCATTTACATTATTTAATATTTATTTTGAATATATAATTTTATACAAATTCATGGTATTTTATGTGTATTTGTATATATATTTTCATATAAATTTACATTATTTTATGTGTATTTTGTACATATATTTTATTACAAATTTAGCTTATTTTATGTTTATTTTGTATGTGTATTTTGTACATTTATATTTATATACGTTTACTCATACAAATTTATATTATTTTATTGGTATTTTGTTTATTTATTTTGATACGAATTACATGATTATATGTGTATTTTGTACACATTTTTTTATACGTATTTACATTATTTAATGTGTATTTTGTTTATATATTTTCATACAAATTTACGTTATTATATGTGTATTTGTATAAATATTTTGATACCAATTTACTTTATTTCATGTATTTTGTATATATATTTCAATTCAAATTTAGCTTATTTTATGTGTGTTTTGTATATATTTTCATACAAATTTAATTACTTCTGTGTATTTTTTATAAATTTACGTTATTTTATGTGTATCTTGTATATTTATATTTATACAAATACACATTCTTTTATTGGTATTTTGTTTATTTATTTTGATACGAATTCACATTATTTTATTTGTATTTTGTATACATTTTTTATACGTATTTACTTCATTTTATGTGTATTTTGTATATATATTTTTTATAGAAATCTACGTTATTTTATGTGTATTCGTATACATATTTTGAAACAAATTTACATTGCTTTATATGTATTTTGCATATGTATTTCAATACAAATTTACCTTATTGTACATATAAAACAATGTAAATTTGTTTCAAAATATATGTACGAATATACATAAAATAACGTAGATTTCTATAAAAATATATATACAAAATACATAAAATTAAGTAAATACGTATAAAAAATGTAAACAAAATACATATAAAATAATGTAAATTGAAACAAAATAAATAAACAAAATACCAATAAAAGAATGTGTGTTTGTATACAAAATACATACATAAAATAAACATAAAATAAGGTAAATTTGTAATGAAATATATACAAATAAAATAATGTAAATTTATATGAAAATATATATACAAATACACCATGAATTTGTATAAAATTATATACTCAAAATAAATATTAAATAATGTAAATGCGTATAAAAATATATATACAAAGTACATATAAAATAATGTAAATTCGTATCAATATAAATCAACAAAATACCAATAAAATAATATATATTTGAATGAAAATAGATTTACAAAATACAAATAACCTAACGTGTATTTTGTATACATTTTCTTATACGTATTTACTTCATTTTATGTGTATTTTGTATATATATTTTTATACAAATCTACGTTATTTTATGTGTATTCGTATATATATTTTGAAACAAATTTACATTGTTTTATATGTATTTTTGCATATTTCTTTCAATAGAAGTTTACCTTATTGTATGTGCATTTTGTATATTTATTTTGATACAATTTAATTTTTTCATGTGTATTTTGGTATATATATTTTTATAAAAAAAATGCGTTATTTAATGGGTATTTTGCATCTTTATTTTCATACAAATTTACATTGTTTTATTAATATTCTGTGTATTTATTTTGATACGATTTTACATTATTCCATTTGTGTTTTGTATATATTTTTTTATACATATTTACATAATTTAATGTGTATTTTGAATATTTTAAAACAAATTTACGTTATTTATGCGCATCTGTTAAAATATTTTAATACAAATTTACATTATTTTATGTATTTTGTATATATATTTTAATACAAATTTAGTTTATTTTATGTATATTTTGTATATCTATTTTCATTCGTACCAAAATAAATAAACAAAATAGCAATAAAATAATGTAAATTTGTATGAGATAACATATACAAATACACATAAAATAACGCAAATTCCTAAAAAAATATATGTACAAAAATGCACATAAAATAAAGTAAATTTGCATAAAAATATATATACAAAACACACATTAAATAATGTAAATGCGTACATAAAATAAACTAAATTTGTATAAAACTATATACAAAATACACGTAAAATTAGGTACATAAAATAATGTAAATTTGAATGAAAATATATAAACAAATACACTTAAAATAACGTAAATTTGTATAAAATATATATGCAAGATACAAATTAAAATTATTTTTGTGTATTTTTGTATATAGTTTTATACAAATTTAGGTGATTTTATGTGTATATTGTATATCTATTTTCATACAAATACACATTCTTTAATTGATATTTTGTTTATTTATTTTGACGCGAATTTACATTATTTAATGTGTATTTTATATATATTTTTATATATATATATATATATATATATATATATATATATATATATATATATATATATATATATATATATATATATATATATATATATATATATATATATATATATATATATATATATATATATATATATATATATATTTATACGTGTTTACATCATTTGATGTGTATTTTGTATATATATTTCTATAGAAATCTACGTTGATTTATGAGTATTCGTATATAGATTTTGAAATAAATTTACACTGTTTTATGTGTATTTTGCATATTTTTTCAATACAAATTTACCTTATTGTATATGCATTTTGTATATTAATTTTAATACAAATTTAATTATGCTATGTGTATTTTTGTATATGTATTTTTATAAAAATATGCTTTATTTTATGGGTATTTTGCATTTTTATTTTCATACAAATTTACATTATTTTATTTATATTCTGTTTATTTTTTTTTTTGAAACATTGTTACATTATTCTATGTGTATTTTGTATATCTATTTTTATACGTATTTACTTAATTTATGTGTATTTTGGATATATATTTTTATAGAAATCTACGTTATTTTATGTGTATTCGTATATATTTTGAAACAAATTTACATTGTTTTATATGTATTTTTGCATATCTCTTTCAATACAAGCTTACCTTATTGTATGTGCATTTTGTATATATACTTCAATACAAATTTAAATACTTTATGTGTATTTTGGTATATATATTTTTATAAAAAAAATGCGTTATTTAATGGGTATTTTGCATCTTTATTTTCATACAAATTTACATTGTTTTATTAATATTCTGTGTATTTATTTTGATAAGATTTTACATTATTCCATTTGTTTTGTATATATATATATTTTTACATATTTACATTATTTAATGTGTATCTTGCATATATATTTCATACAAATTTATGATCTATTATTTATTTTCATACAAATACACATTCTTTTCATGATATTTTGTTTATTTATTTTGACACGAACTTAATTAGATATGTATTTTGTATATATATTTTATACGTATTTACATAATTTCATGTGTATTTTGTATATATATTTCTATAGAAATCTACGTTATTTTATGTGTATTCGTATATATATTTTGAAACAAATTTACTTTGCTTTATATGTATTTTTGAATATCTCTTTCAATACATATTTGCCTTACTGTATATGCATTTTGTATATTTATTTCAATACAAATTTAAATATTTTATGTGTATTTTGGTATATATATTTTTATAAAAAATGCGCTATTTTATGGGAATTTTGCATCTTTCTTTTCATACAAATTTACATT
This sequence comes from Eriocheir sinensis, assembly GCF_024679095.1. Taxonomy (NCBI): domain Eukaryota; kingdom Metazoa; phylum Arthropoda; class Malacostraca; order Decapoda; family Varunidae; genus Eriocheir; species Eriocheir sinensis. Next base: position 741,699 of record NW_026110496.1, read on the forward strand.
ATTTTATTGATATTCTGTGTATTTATATTGATAGGATTTTACATTATTCTATTTCTTTTTTGTAAATATTTTTTTAAACACATTTACATTATTTAATGTGTATCTTGCATATATTTAATACAAATTTACGTTATTTTAAGTGTATTTGTTTATATATTTTCATTCAAATCTACATTATTTTATGTGTATTTATGTGTATTTTGTATATTTCTTTTCATACAAATTTTAAATATTTTTGTGTATTTTTGTATATAGTTTTATACAAATTTTGGTCATTTTATGTACGCATTTACTTTATTTAATGTGTGTTTTGTATATATATTTTCATGCAAATTTACTTTATTTTATGTGCATTTTTGTACATATATTTTTTTAGAAATTATAGAATAATGTAATTTGTATATACAAATAAATACATTATATTAATAAAACAATGTTATTTTGTTTGAAAATAAAGGTGCAAAATACCCATTAAAATAACGCATTTTTTATAAAATATATATACCAAAATATACATGAAAATTAATTTGTATTAAAATAAATATACAAAATACACATAATAAGGTAAATTTGTATTGAAATAGATATGCAAAATACATATAAAATAATGTAAATTTGTTTAAAATATATATAATACACATAAAATAACGTAGATTTGTATAAATATATACAAAATACACATAAATGAAGTAAATACGTATAAGAAAATGTATACAAAATACACATAAAATAATGTAAATTGTATCAAAATAAATAAACAAAATAAATATAAGAATGTATTTGTATAAATATAAATATACACATAAAATAACGTAAATTTGTATAAAACTATATACAAAAATACACAGAAGTAATTAAATTCGTATGAAAATAGATATACAAAATGCAGATAAAATAAGCTAAATTTGAATTGAAATGTATATACAAAATACAATATTTTGTGTATATTTGTATTTGTATTTAGGTTATTTTATGTGTATTTTGTATATATATTTTCATCCAAAATTACATTATTTTATTGGTATTTTCTTAATTTAATTCGATACGAATTTAGATTATTTCATAGGTATTTTTTATAAATATTTTTATAATAATTTAAATTATATAATGTTTTTTTTTTATATATATTTTTATGCAAATTTATTTTATGTTCATTTTTGTACATATATTTTTATAGAAATTTGCGTTATTTTATGTATATAGTTTTATATAAATTTACGTTATTTTATGTGCATTTTGTATATTTATATTTATACAAATACACATTCTTTTATTGGTATATTGTTTATTTACATTTATACGAATTTACATTATTTTATGTGTATTTTGTATACATTTTTTATACGTATTTACTTTATTTTATATGTATTTTGTATATGTATTTTTATAGAAATCTACGTTATTTTATGTGTATTCGTATGTATATTTTGAAACAAATTTACATTATTTTATATGTATTTTGCATATTTACATTACATTTACCTTATTGTATGTGTTTTTTATATATTTATTTTAATTCAAATTTAATTTTTTGATGTGTATTTTGGTATATATATTTTTATAAATAAAAAAAATGCGTTATTTTATGGGTATTTTGCCTCTTTATTTTCATACAAATATACATTATTTTATTAATATTCTGTGTATTTATTTTGATACGATTTTACATTATTCTATTTGTGTTTTGTATATATTTTTTTATACAAATTTACGTTATTTTAAGTGTATTTGTCTATGTGTTTTCATTCAAATTTACATTATTTTATGTGTATTTTGTATATGTATTTCAATACAAATCTACCTAATTTTATGTTTATTTTGTATATTTATTTTCATACAAATTTAAAATATTTTTGTGTATTTTAGAATATAGTTTGATACAAATTTAGGTTATTTTATGTGTACTTTGTATATCTATTTTCATACAAATACACATTCTTTTATTGATATTTTGTTTATTTATTTTGACGCGAATTTACAGTATTTAATGTGTATTTTGTATATATTTTTATACGTATTTACATTATTTCATGTGTATTTTGTATATATATTCCTATAGAAATCAACGTTATTTTATGTGTATTCGTATATATATTTTGAAACAAATTTACACTATTTTATATGTATTTTGCTTTTTTTTTTTCAATACAAACTTACCTTATTGAATGTGCATTTTGTATATTAATTTCAACACATATTTAATTATTCTATGTGTATTTTTGTATATGTATTTTTAAAAAAAATGCTTTATTTTATAGGTATTTTGCATCTTTATTTTCATACAAATTTAAATTATTTTATTGATATTCTGTGTACTTATTTTGATACGATTTTACATTATTCTATGTATAACAAAAATAAATACAGAATACACAAAAATACATATGCAAAATACATATAAACAATGTAAATTTGTTTCAAAATATATATACGAATACTCAAGAAATAAGGTAGATTTCTATAAAAATATATATACAAAATACACATAAAATTAAGTATAACGTATAAAAAATGTATACAAAATACACATAAAATAATGTAAATTAGTATCAAAATAAATAAACAAAATACCAATAAAAGAATGTGTATTTGTATAAATATAAATATACAAAATACACATAAAATAACGTAAATTTATATAAAACTATATACAAAAATACACAGAAGTAATTAAATTCGTATGAAAATAGATATACAAAATACAGATTAAATAAGCTAAATTTGTATTGAAATGTATATACAAAATACATAAAATAATGTAGATTTGTATCAAAATATTTATAAAAATACATATAATAACGAAAATTTTGATACGATTTTACATTATTCTATTTGTGTTTTGTATATATTTTTTTATACATATTTACATTATTTAATGTGTATTTTGTATATATATTTCATACAAATTTACGTTATTATATGTGTATTTGTTTATATATTTTCTTTCAAATTTACATTATTTTATGTGTATTTTGTATATGTATTTCAATACAAATTAACCTAATTTTATGTGTATTTTCTATATTTCTTTTCATACAAATTTAAATTATTTTTGTGTATTTTTGTATATAGTTTTATACAAATTTAGGTTATTTTATGTACGCATTTACATTATTTAATGTGTGTTTTGTATATATATTTTTATCCATAGTTACTTTATTTTACGCTCATTTTTGGACATATATTTTTATAGAAATTAGCGTTATTTTATATGTATTTGTATATGTTTTCTCATACAAATTTACATTATTTTATTGATATTTTGTTTATTTAGTTTGATACGAATAAAATGATTATATGTGTATTTTGTACATATTTTTTATACGTATTTACATTACTTAATGTGTATTTTGTTTATATATTTTTAAACAAATTTACGTTATTATATGTTTTTTTATAAATATTTTGATACAAATTTACATTATTTTATGTATTTTGTATATACATTTCAATTCAAATTTAGCTTATTTTATCTGTATTTTGTATATCTATTTTCATACGAATTTAATTACTTCTGTGTATTTTTGTATATAGTTTTAAATAAATTTACATTATTTTATGTGTATTTTGTATATTTATATTTATACAAATACACATTCTTTTATTGGTATTTTGTTTATTTATTTTGATACGAATTTACATTATTTTATGTGTATTTTGTTTCCTTTTTTTTATACGTATTTACTTCATTTTATGTGTATTTTGTATATATATTTTTATAGAAATCTACGTTATTTTATGTGTATTCGTATATATATTTTGAAACAAATTTACATTGTTTTATATGTATTTTGCATATCTATTTCAATACAAATTTACCTTATTGTATGTGTTTTTTGTATATATATTTTAATACAAATTTAATTTTTTGATGTGTATTTTGGTATATATATTTTTATAAATAAAAAAAAATGCGTTATTTTATGGGTATTTTGCTTCTTTATTTTCATACAAATTTACATTATTTTATTAATATTCTGTGTATTTATTTTGATACGATTTTACATTATTCTATTTGTGTTTTTTACATATTTTTTTATACAAATTTACGTTATTTTAAGTGTATTTGTTTATGTATTTTCATTCAAATTTACATTATTTTATGTGTATTTTGTGTATGTATTTCAATACAAATTTACCTAATTTACGTGTATTTTGTATATTTATTTCCATACAAATTTAAAATATTTTTGTGTATTTTTGTATATAGTTTGATACAAATTTAGGTGATTTTATGTGTATTTTGTATATCTATTTTCATACAAATACACATTCTTTTATTTATATTTTGTTTATTTATTTTGACGCGAATTTACATTATTTAATGTGTATTTTGTATATATATTTTTATACGAATTTACATCATTTCATGAGTATTTTGTATAGTTTTAAACAAATTTATATTATTTAATGTGTATTTTGTATATATATATTTATACAAATACACATTCTTTTATTGGTATTTTGTTTATTTATTTTGATACTAATTTACATTATTTTATGTGTATTTTGTATACATTTTTTATACGTATTTACTTAATTTTATGTGTATTTTGTATATATATTTTTATAGAAATCTACCTTATTTCATGTGTATTCGTATATATATTTTGAAACAAATTTACATTGTTTATATGTATTTTGCATATCTATTTTTGTGTATTCTGAATTTATTTTTGTTATACATAGAATAATGTAAAATCGTATGAAAATAGGTACACAGAATATCAATAAAATAAATTAAATTTGTATGAAAATAAAGATGCAAAATACCCATAAGATAAAGCATATTTTTTTTTAAAAATACATATACAAAAATACACATAGAATAATTAAATTTGTATTAAAATTAATATACAAAATGCACACATACAATAAGGTAAATTTGTATTGAAAAAAAAAACGCAAAATACAAATAAAACTTTGTAAATAAAATAACGTAGATTTCTATAGAAATATATATACAAAATACACATGAAATTATGTAAATACGTATAAAAATATATATATAAAATACATATTAAGTAATGTAAATTCGTGACAAAATAAATAAACAAAATATCATGAAAAGAATGTGTATTTGTATGAAAATAAATAATAGATAATAAATTTGTATGTAATATATATGCAAGATACACATTAAATAATGTAAATATGTATAAAAAAATATATACAAAAAACAAATAGAATAATGTAAAATCGTATCAAAATAAATACACCGAATATTAATAAAATAATGTAAATTTGTATGAAAATAAAGATGCAAAATTCGCATCAAATAGCGCATTTCTTATAAAAATATATATACCAAAACACACATAAAATATTTAAATTTGTATTGAAATAAATATACAAAATGCACATACAATAAGGTAAACTTCTGTTGAAAGAGATATGCAAAAATACATATAAAAAATTGTAAATTTGTTTCAAAATATATATACGAATACACATAAAATAACGTAGATTTCTATAAAAATATATATACAAAATACACATAAAATTAGGTAAATACGTATAAAAAAATGTAAACAAAATACACATAAAACAATATAAATTCGAAACAAAATAAATAAACAAAATACCAATAAAAGAATGTGTATTTGTTCTGTGTATTTTTGTATATAGTTTTATACAAATTTACGATATTTTATGTGTATTTTGTATATTTATATTTATACAAATACACATTCTTTTATTGGTATTTTGTTTATTTATTTTGATACGATTTTTATGTGTATTTTGTATTCATTTTTTTATACGTATTTACTTCATTTTATGTGTATTTTGTATATATTTTTTTTATAGAAATCAACGTTATTTTATGTGTATTCGTATATATATTTTGAAACAAATTTACATTGTTTTATATGTATTTTGCATATCTATTTCAATACAAATTTACCTTACAGTATATGCATTTTTTATATTTATTTTAATACAAATTTTAATATTTTATGTGTATTTTGGTATATATATTTTTTTTAAAAATGCGTTATTTTATGGCTATTTTGCATCTTTATTTTCATACAAATTTACATTATTTAATTAATATTCTGTGTATTTATTTTGATACGATTTTACATTATTCTATTTGTGTTTTGTATATATTTTTTTTATACATATTTACATTATTTAATTAGTATTTTGTATATATATATAATACAGATATACGTTATTTTAAGTGTATATGTTTATATATTTTCATTCAAATTTCCATTATTTTATGTGTATTTTGTATATGTATTTCAATACAAATTTACCTAATTTTATGTGTATTTTGTATATTTATTTTCATACAAATTTAAATTATTTTTTTTTATTTTTTTATATATTTTTATAAAAAATTAGGTTATTTTATGAGTATTTTGTATATATATTTTCATACAAATACACATTCTTTTATTGATATTTTGTTTATTTATTTTGACGAGAATTTAAATTATTTAATGTGTATTTTGTATATATATATATATATATATATATATATATATATATATATATATATATATAGATATATATATATATATATATATATATATATATATATATATATATATATATATATATATATATATATATGTATATATATTTCTATAGAAATCTACGTTATTTTATGTGTATTCGTATATAGATTTTTAAACAAATTTACAATTTAATGTGCATTTTGTATATTTTTTCAATACAAATTTACCTTATTGTACGTGCATTTTGTATATTAATTTTAATACAAATGTAATTATTCTATGAGTATTTCTGTATATGTATTTTTAAAAAAAATATGCTTTATTTTATGGGTATTTTGCATCTTTATTTTCATACAAAATTACATTATTTTATTGATATTCTGAGTATTTATTTTGATACGATGTTACATTATTCTATGTGTATTTTGTATATATTTTTCATTTAATTTAGCTTATTTTATGTGTATTTTGTATATCTATTTATTTTAATACAAAATCAAATATTTTATGTTTTTTCGTATATATATTTTTATAAAAAATGCGTTATTTTATGGGTATTTTGCATCTTAATTTTCATACAAATTTTCATTATTTTATTAATATTTTCTGTATTTATTTTGATACGATTTTACATTATTTTATTTGTGTTTTGTATATATTTTTTTATACATATTTACATTATTTAATGTGTTTTTTGTATATATATTTGATACAAATTTACGTTATTTTAAGTCTATATGTTTATATATTTTCATTCAAATTTACATTATTTTATGTGTATTTTGTATATGTATTTCAATACAAATTTACCTAATTTTATATGTTTTTTGTATATTTATTTTCATACAAGTTTAAATTATTTTTGTGTATTTTTGTTTATAGTTTTATACAAATTTAGGATATTTTATGTGTATTTTGTATATCTATTTTCATACAAATACACATTCTATTCATGATATCTTGTTTATTTATTTTGACACGAATTAACATTATTTAATGTGTATTTTGTATATATATTTTTATACGTATTTACATTATTTCAAGTGTATTTTGTATATATATTTCTATAGAAATCTGCGTTATTTTAGGTGTATTCGTTTATATATTTTGAAACAAATTTACATTGTTTTATGTGTATTTTGCATATTTTTTCAATACTAATTTACCTTATTGTATGTGCATTTTGTATATTAATTTTAATACAAATTTGATTAATCTATGTGTATTTTTGTATATGTATTTTTATAAAAATATGCTTTATTTTATGGGTATTTTGCATCTTTATTTTCATACAAATTTACATTATTTTATTGATATTCTGTCTATTTATTTTAATATGATTTTACATTATTCTATGTGTATTTTGTATATATATTTTATATAAAATGTATTTGTTTTCATTTCATACAAATCTACATTATTTTATGTATTTTTTGTACATGTATACTCATAAAATATTTAAATTTGTATTGAAATAAATATACAAAATGAACATACAATAAGGTAAACTTCTATTGAAAGAGATATGCAAAAATACATATAAAACAATGTAAATTTGTTTCAAAATATATATACGAATACACATAAAATAACGTAGATTTCTATAAAAATATATATACAAAATACACATAAAATTAAGTAAATACGTATAAAAAAATGTAAACAAAGTACACATAAAATAATGTAAACTCGAAACAAAATAAATAAACAAAATACCAATAAAAGAATGTGTATTTGTATAAATATAAATGTACAAAATACACATACAAAATAAACATAAAATAAGGTAATTTTGTAATGAAATATATATACAAAATACACATAATAATGTAAATTTATATGAAAATATATATACAAATACACATAAAATACCATGAATTTGTATAAACTTATATATTCAAAATAAATATTAAATAATGTAAATGCGTATAAAAATATATATACAAAGTACATATAAAATAATGTAAATTCGTATCAATATAAATCAACAATATACCAATAAAATAATATATAATTGAATGAAAATAGATTTACAAAATACACATAACATAACTAAAATTTGTATTGAAATATATACAAAAATACATAAAAATAATTTGAGTTTGTATGAAAATAGATATTCAAAATACATATAAAACTAGGTAAATTTCTTTTGAAATATATATACAAAATACCCATAAAATATAGTAAATTTGTGTCAAAATATATAAACAAATACACATAAAATAACTTAAAATAACGTAAATATGTATCAAATATATATACAAAAAACACATTAAATAATGTAAATATGTATAAAAAAATATACAAAACATAAATAAAATAATGTAAAATCGTATCAAAATAAATACAGAAAATATTAATAAAATAATGTAAATTTGTATGAAAATTAAGATGCAAAATACCCATAAAATAACACATTTTTTATAAAAATATATATACGAAAAAACACAAAATATTAGATTTTGTATTAAAATAAATAGATATACATTCTTTTATTGGTATTTTGTTTATTTATTTTGTTTCGAATTTACATTATTTTATGTGTATTTTGTTTACATTTTTTATACGTATTTACTTAATTTATGTGTATTTTGTATATATATTTTTATAGAAATCTACGTTATTTTATGTGTATTCGTATATATATTTTGAAACAAATTTACATTGTTTTATATGTATTTTTGCATAACTCTTTCAATAGAAGTTTACCTTATTGTATGTGCATTTTGTATATTTATTTCAATACAAATTTAAATATTTTATGTGTATTTTGGTATATATATTTTTATAAGAAATGCGCTATTTGATGGGAATTTTGCATCTTTATTTTCATACAAATTTGCATTATTTTATTAATATTCGGTGTATTTATTTTGATACGATTTTACATTATTCTATTTGTTTTTTGTATCTATTTTTTTATACATATTTACATTATTTAAATGTATCTTGCATATATATTACATACAAATTTATTATCTATTATTTATTTTCATACAAATACACATTCATTTCATGATATTTTGTTTATTTATTTTGTCATGAATTTACATTACTTAATATGTATTTTATATATATATATATATATATATATATATATATATATATATATATATATATATATATATATATATATATATATATTTTTTTTATACGTATTTACATAATTTCATGTGTATTTTGTATATATATTTCTATAGAAATCTACGTTATTTTATGTCTATTCGTATATATATTTTGAAACAAATTTACACTGTTTTATTTGTATTATGCGTTTTTTTTTCAATACAAATTTACCTTATTGTATGTGTGCATTTTGTATATTAATTTTAATACAAATTTAATTATTCTATGTGTATTTTTGTATATGTATTTTTTAAAAAAAATATGCTTTATCTTATGGGTATTTTGCATCTTTATTTTCATACAAATTTAAATTATTTTATTGATATTCTGTGTACTTATTTTGATACGATTTTACATTATTCTATGTATAACAAAAATAAATACAGAATACACAAAAATAGATATGCAAAATACATATAAACAATGTAAATTTGTTTCAAAATATATATACGAATACATATGAAATAAGGTAGATTTCTATAAAAATATATATACAAAATACACATAAAATTAAGTAAATACGTATAAAAAATGTATACAAAATACTCATAAAATAATGTAAATTAGTATCAAAATAAATAAACAAAATACCAATAAAAGAATGTGTATTTGTATAAATATATATACAAAATACACATTAAATAATAATAACTTGTTTAAAACTATTCAAAATACATATGAAATGATGTAAATACGTATAAAATATATATATACAAAATACACATTAAATAATGTAAATTGTCAAAATAAATAAACAAAATGTCAGTAAAGAATGTCTATTTGTATCAAACTATATATACAAAATACAAAAAATAAACAAAATTTGTATCAAACTATATACAAAAAAACACAAAAATATTTTAAATTTGTATGAAAATAAATATACAAAATACACATAAAATTAGGTAAATTTGTATTGAAATACATACACAAAATACACATAAAATAATGTAAATTTGAATGAAAATACATAAACAAATACACTTAAAATAACGTAAATTTGTATAAAAAAATATGTACAAAACACAAATAAAATAATGTAAAATCGTATCAAAATAAATACACAGAATATTAATAAAATAATGTAAATTTGTATGAAAATAAAGAAGCAAAATACCCATAAAATAACGCATTTTTTTTATTTATAAAAATATACATACCAAAATACACATCAAAAAATTAAATTTGTATCAAAATAAATATACAAAAAACACATACAATAAGGTAAATTTGTATTGAAATAGATATGCAAAATACATATAAAACAATGTAAATTTGTTTCAAAATATATATCCGAATACACATAAAATAACGTAGATTTCTATAAAAATATATATAGAAAATACACATAAAATGAAGCAAATACGTACAAAAAAATGTATACAAAATACACATAAAATAATGTAAATTCGTATCAAAATAAATAAACAAAATAGCAATAAAAGAATATGTATTTGTATGAATATAAATATACAAAATACACATAAAATAACGTAAATTTATATAAAACTATATACAAAAATACACAGAAGTAATTAAATTTGTATGAAAATATATACAAAATACACACGAAATAGGCTAAATTTGAATTGAAATATATATACAAAATACATGAAATAAAGTAAATTTGTATCAAAATATTTATACAAATTCACATATAATAACGTAAATTTGTATGAAAATATATAAACAAAATACACATTAAATAATGTAAATACGTATAAAAAATATATAAAATACATATAATCATGTAATTCGTATCAAAATAAATAAACAAAATACCAATAAAATAATATAAATTTGTATGAGTAAACGTGTATGTTGCATATTTTTTCAATACAAATTTACCTTATTATATACGCATTTTGTATATTAATTTTAATATAAATTTAATTATTCGATGTGTATTTTTGTATCTGTATTTTTATAATCATATGCTTTATTTTTGGGTATTTTCCATCTTTATTTTCATTCAAATTTACATTATTTTATTGATATTTTGCTCATTCATTTTAATACGAATTGACATTATTCTATGTGTATTTTGTATATATTTTTCATACAAATTTACGTTATTTTATGAGTATTTGTTTATATATTTTGACACAAATTTACAATATTTTATGGGTATTTTGAATATACATTTCAAAAGAAATTTACCTAGTTTTATGTGTATTTTGTATATCTATTTTCATACAAACTCAAATTATTTCTATGTATTTTTGTATATATTTTAATACAAATTTTAGTTATGTTATGTGTATTTTGTAAACTTATTTTCATTCAAATATATATTATTTTATTGGTGTTTTGTTGATTTATATTGATACGAATTTACATTATTTTATATGTACTTTGTATATATATTTTTATACGCTTTTACATTATTTAATATTTATTTTGAATATATATTTTTATACAAATTCATGGTATTTTATGTGTATTTGTATATATATTTTTATATAAATTTACATTATTTTATGTGTATTTTGTACATATATTTTTTCTACAAATTTACCTTATTTTATGTTTATTTTGTATGTGTATTTTGTATATTTATATTTATCCAAATACACATTCTTTTATTGATATTTTGTTTATTTATTTTAATTCGAATTTACATTATTTTATGTGTATTTTGTATACATTTTCTTATACGTATTTACTTAATTTTAAGTGTATTTTGTATATATATTTTTATAGAAATCTACGTTTTTTATTTGTATTCGTATATATATTTTGAAACAAATTTACATTGTTTTATATGTATTTTTGCATATCTCTTTCAATACAAATTTACCTTATTGTATGTGCATTTTGTATATTTATTTCAATGCAAATTTAAATATTTTATGTGTATTTTGGTATACATATTTTTATAAGATTACGAAAATTTGAATAAAAATATATACAAAAAAACATAAAAATAAATTTCAATTTTGTATGAAAATAGATATACAAAATACACATATAATTAGTTAAATTTGTATTTAAATACATGCACAAAATACACATAAAATAATGTAAATTTGTATGAAATGAAAACAAATTCACAAAATTCGCGTCAAAATAAATAAACAAAATATCAATAAAAGAATGTGTATTTGTATGAAAATAGATATACAAAATACACATAAAATAACCTAAATTTGTATCAAACTATATACAAAAATACACAAAAATATTTTAAATTTGTATGAAAATAAATATACAAAATACACATAAAATTAGGTAAATTTGTATTGAAATACATACACAAAATACACATAAAATAATGTAAATTTGAATGAAAATACATTAAAAAATACACTTAAAATAATGTAAATTTGTATAAAAAAATATGTACAAAACACAAATAGAATAATGTAAAATCGTATCAAAATAAATACACAGAATATTAATAAAATAATGTAAATTTGTATGAAAATAAAGCAAAATACCCATAAAATAACGCATTTTTTATTTATAAAATATATATACCAATATACATACAAAAATTAAATTTGTATTAAAATAAATATATAAAAAACACATACAATAAGGTAAATTTGTATTGAAATAGATATGCAAAATACATATAAAACAATGTAAATTTGTTTCAAAATATATATACGAATACACATAAAATAACGTAGATTTCTATAAAAATATATATACAAAATACACATAAAATGAAGTAAATACGTATAAAAAAATGTATACAAAATACACATAAAATAATGTAAATTCGTATCAAAATAAATAAACAAAATACCAATAAAAGAATGTGTATTTGTATAAATATAAATATACAAAATACACATAAAATAACGTAAATTTATATAAAACTATATACATAAATACCCAGAAGTAATTAAATTTGTATGAAAATATATACAAAATACACACAAAATAAGCTAAATTTTATTTGAAATATATATACAAAATACATGAAATAAAGTAAATTTGTATCAAAATATTTATACAAATACACATATAATAACGTAAATTTGTATGAAAATATATAAACAAAATACACATTAAATAATGTAAATACGTATAAAAAAATGTGTACAAAATACACATAATCATGTAATTCGTATCAAAATAAATAAACAAAATACCAATAAAATAATATAAATTTGTATGAGTAAACGTGTATGTTGCATATTTTTTCAATGCAAATTTACCTTATTATATACGCATTTTGTATATTAATTTTAATACAAATTTAATTATTCGATGTGTATTTTTGTATCTGTATTTTTATAAACATATGCTTTATTTTTTGGGTATTTTGCATCTTTATTTTCATACAAATATACATTATTTTATTGATATTCTGCTCATTCATTTTGATACGAATTGACATTATTCTATGTGTATTTTGTATATATTTTTCATACAAATTTACGTTATTTTATGTGTATTTGTTTATATATTTTGACACAAATTTACAATATTTTATGGCTATTTTGTATCTACATTTCAAAAGAAATTTACCTAGTTTTATGTGTATTTTGTATATCTATTTTCATACAAACTCAAATTATTTCTATGTATTTTTGTATATATTTTAATATAAATTTTAGTTATGTTATGTGTATGTTGTAAATTTATTTTCATTCATATATATATATATATATATATATATATATATATATATATATATATATATATATATATATATATATATATATATATATATATATATATATATATATATATATATATATATATATATATATATATATATATATATACGAATTTACATTATTTTATATGTACTTTGTATATATATTTTTATACGCTTTTACATTATTTAATATTTATTTTGAATATATATTTTTATACAAATTCATGGTATTTTATGTGTATTTGTATATATATTTTCATATAAATTTACATTATTTTATGTGTATTTTGTACATATATTTTATTACAAATCTACCTTATTTTATGTTTATTTTGTATATGTATTTTGTATATTTATATTTATCCAAATACACATTCTTTTATTGGTATTTTGTTTATTTATTTTAAATCGAATTTACATTATTTTATGTGTATTTTGTATACATTTTTTTATACGTATTTACTTAATTTTATGTGTATTTTGTATATATATTTTTATAGAAATCTACGTTTTTTTATTTGTATTCGTATATATATTTTGAAACAAATTTACATTGTTTTATATGTATTTTTGCATATCTCTTTCAATACAAATTTACCTTATTGTATGTGCATTTTGTATATTTATTTCAATACAAATTTAAATATTTTATGTGTATTTTGGTATATATATGTATTTATTTTGATACGAATTTACATTATTCTATTTGTTTTTTGTATATACTTTTTTATACATATTTACATTATTTAATGAGTATCTTGCATATATATTTTATACAAATTTATTATCTATTATCTATTTTTATACAAATACACATTCTTTACATGATATTTTGTTTATTTATTTTGACACGAATTTACATTATTTGATATGTATTTTGTATATATATTTTTATACGTATTTACATAATTTCATATGTATTTTGTATATATATTTCTATAGAAATCTACTTTATTTTATGTGTATTCGTATATATATTTTGAAACAAATTTACATTGTTTTATATGTATTTTTGAATATCTCTTTTAATACAAATTTACCTTACTGTATATGCATTTTGTATATTTATTTCAATACAAATTTAAATATTTTATGTGTATTTTGGTATATATATTTTAAAAAAATGCGATAATTTTTGGGAATTTTGCATCTTTATTTTCATACAAATTTACATTATTTTATTGATATTCTGTGTATTTATTTTGATACGATTTTACATTATTCTATTTGTTTTTTGTATATATTTTTTTATACACATTTACATTATTTAATGTGTATCTTGCATATATATTTTATACAAATTTACGTTATTTTAAGTGTATTTGTTTTTATATTTTCATTCAAATTTACATTTATTTTAATTCAAAATTACATTATTTTATGTGTATTTTGTATACATTTTTTTATACGTATTTACTTAATTTTATGTGTATTTTGTATATATATTTTTATAGAAATCTACGTTTTTTTATTTGTATTCGTATATATATTTTGAAACAAATTTACATTGTTTTATATGTATTTTTGCATATCTCTTTCAATACAAATTTACCTTATTGTATGTGCATTTTGTATATTTATTTCAATGCAAATTTAAATATTTTATGTGTATTTTGGTATATATATTTTTATAATAAATGCGCTATTTTATGGGAATTTTGCATCTTTATTTTCATACAAATTTACATTATTTTATTAATATTCGGTGTATTTATTTTGATACGATGTTACATTATTCTATTTGTTTTTTGTATATACTTTTTTATACATATTTACATTATTTAATGTGTATCTTGCATATATATTTTATACAAATTTATTATCTATTATCTATTTTCATACAAATACACATTCTTTTCATGATATTTTGTTTATTTATTTTGACACGAATCTACATTATTTGATATGTATTTTGTATATATATTTTTATACGTATTTACATAATTCCATATGTATTTTGTATATATATTTCTATAGAAATCTAATTTATTTTATGTGTATTCGTATATATATTTTGAAACAAATTTACATTGTTTTATATGTATTTTTGAATATCTCTTTCAATACAAATTTACCTTACTGTATATGCATTTTGTATATTTATTTCAATACAAATTTAAATATTTTATGTGTATTTTGGTAAATATATTTTTATAAAAAATGCGATAATTTTTGGGAATTTTGCATCTTTATTTTCATACAAATTTACATTATTTTATTGATATTCTGTGTATTTATTTTGATACGATTTTACATTATTCTATTTGTTTTTTTGTATATATATTTTTTATGCACATTTACATTATTTAATGTGTATCTTGCATATATATTTTATACAAATTTACGTTATTTTAAGTGTATTTGTTTATATATTTTCATTCAAATTTAAATTATTTGATGTGTATTTTGTATATTTCTTTTCAAACAAATTTAAATTATTTTTGTGTATTTTTGTATATAGTTTTATACAAATTTAGGTTATTTTATGTACGCATTTACATTATTTAGTGTGTGTTTTGTATATATATTTTTTTGCAAATTTACTTTATTTTATGTGCATTTTTGTACATATATTTTTATAGAAATTTGCGTTATTTGTATATGTTTTCTCATACAAATTTACATTATTTTATTGCTATTTTGTTTATTTATTTTGATACGAATTACATGATTATATGTGTATTTTGTACATATTTTTTATACGTATTTACATTACTTAATGTGTACTTTGTATACATTTTCTTATACGTATTTACTTCATTTAATGTGTATTTTGTATATATTTTCATAGTAATCTACGTTATTTTATGTGTATTGGTATATATATTTTGAAGCAAATTTACATTGTTTTATATGTATTTAGCATATCTATTTCAATATAAATCTACCTTATTGTATGTGCATTTTGTATATTTATTGTAAGACAAATTTAAATATTTTATTATTTTGGTATATATATTTTAATAAAAAGAGTTTTATATAAATTTAAAATATTTTATGTGTATTTTGTATATCTATTTTCATACAAATACACATTTTTTATTGATATTTTGTTTATTTATTTTGACGCGATTTCACATTATTTAATGTGTATTGTGTATATATATTTTTATACGTATTTACGTCATTTCATGTGTATTTTGTATATATATTTCTATAGAAATATATGTTATTTTATGTGTATTCGTATATATATTTTGAAAGAAATATACATTGTTTTATGTGCATTTTGCAAATTTTTTCAATATAAATTTACCTTATTGTACGTGCATTTTGTATATTAATTTTAATACAAATTTAATTATTCTATGTGTATTTTTGTATATGTATTTTCATAAAAAAAATGCTTTATTTTATGGGTATTTTGCATCTTTATTTTCATACAAATCTACCTTATTTTATTGATATTCTGTGTATTTATTTTGATACGATTTTACATTATTCTATGTATATTTTGTATATATATTTCATACAAATGAACGTAATTTTATGTGAATTTGTTTTCATTTCATACAAATTTATATTATTTTATGTGTATTTTGTACATGTATTTAAATACAAATTTAACTAATTATATGTGTATTATGTATATCTATTTTCATACAAATTGAAATTAATTTTGTGTATTTTAGTATATATTTTTATTCAGATTTTCGTAATTTTATGTGAATTTTGTATATTTATTTTCCTTCAAATATACATTCTTTTATCGGAATTTTGTTTATTTATTTTGATACGAATTTTCATTATTTTAGGTGTATTTGATATATATATTTTTATACTTATTTACATAGTTTTATATGTATTTTGAATATATATTTTCATAGAAATTTACTCTATTTTATGTGTATTCGTATATATATATTGATACAAATTTACATTATTTATATGTATTTCGCATATCTATTTCAATACAAATTTTCTTTATTGTATGTGCCTTTTGTATATTTATTTTGATGCAAATTTAATTATTTTATGTGTATTTTTGTATATAGATTTTTAAACAAATATGCGTTATTATATGGGTATTTTGCATCTTTATTTTCATACAAATTTACATTATTTTATTGATTATCTGTTTATTTATTTTGATACGATTTTACGTTATTCTGTGTATTTTGTATATATATTTTTAGACATATTTACATTATTAAATGTATATTTTGTATATATATTTTATGGAAATTTACGTTATCTTATGTATATTTGTTTATATATTTTCATACAAATTTACATTATTTTATGTGTATTTTGTATATGTATTTCAATAAAAATTTGCCTAATTTCATTTGCATTTTGCATATCTATTTTCAAACCAATTTACATTATTTTTGTGTATTTTTGTATTATTTTTATACAAATTTTTTTTTATTTGTATTTTGTATATATATTTTCCAACACAGATACATTCTTTTAGAGGAAATTTTGTTTATTTATTTTGATACGAATTTACATTATTTAATGTGCATTTTTTATATATATTTTTCTATGTATTTACATTATTTTATGTGTATTTTGTATATATATTTTCATAAAAATTTACGTAATTTTATTGTGTGTATTCGTATATATTTTGATAAAAAAATTCATTATTTTATGTGTTTTTTGCATATCTATTTCAATAAAAATCTACCTTATTGTATGTGTATTTTGTATATTTATTTTAATACAAATTTAATTATTTTATGTGTATTTTTGTATATATATTTTTTTAAATATAAGATATTTTATGGGTATTTTGCATCTTTAATTTTATAAATTTTTACATTACGTACATATCTTTTATACGTATTTACATTATTTAATGTGTATTTTGTTTATATATTTTTATACAAATTTACGTTAATATATGAGTATTTGAATATATATTTTGATACAAATTTACACTATTTTATGTATTTTCTATATTTATTTCAATTCGCATTTAGCTTATTTTATGTCTTTTGTATATCTATTTTCATACAAATTTAAATATTTTTGTTTATTTTTGTATTAAGTTTTATACAATTTTACGTTAATTTATGTGTATTTTGTATATTTATATTTATACAAGTAAACATTCTTTTATTGGCATTTAGTTTATTTATTTTGATACGAATATACATTATTTTATGTGTATTTTGTATACATTTTCTTATACGTATTTACTTCATTTTATGTGTTTTTTGTATATATATTTTATAGAAATCTACGTTATTTTATGTGTATTCGTATGTATATTTTGAAACAAATTTACATTGTTTTATATGTATTTTTCATATCTATTTCAATACAAATTTACCTTATTGTATGTGCATTTTGTATATTTATTGTAATACAAATTTAAATATTTTATGTGCATTTTGGTATATATATTTACATAAAAAATGCGTTGTTTTATGGGTATTTTGCATCTTTATTTTCATACAAATTTACATTATTTTATTAATATTCTCTGTATTTATTTTGATACTATTTTATATTATTCTATTTGAGTTTTGTATATATTTTTTTATACATATTTACATCATTTAATGTGTATTTTCTATATATATTTCATACAAATTTTCGTTATTATAAGTGTATTTGTTTATATATTTTTATTCAAATTTATATTATTTTATGTGTATTTTGTATATGTATTTCAATAGAAATTTACCTAATTTAGTGTATTTTGTATATATTTTATAGAAATTTAAATTATTTTTTGTGTATTTATGCATAGAGTTTTATTCAAATTTACAATATTTTATGTGTATTTTGTATATCTATTTTCATACAAATACACATTCTTTTATTGATATTTTGTTTATTTATTTTGATGCGAATTTACATAATTTAATATGTATTGTGTATATATTTTTATAAGTATGTACGTCATTTCATGTGTATTTTGCATATATATTTCTATAGAAATATACGTTATTTTTTATGTATTCGTATATATATTTTGAAACAAATATACATTGTTTTATGTGCATTTTGCATATTTTTTCAATACAAATTTACCTTATTGTACGTGCATTTTGTATATTAATTTTAATACAAATTTAGCTATTCTATGTGTATTTTTGTATATGTATTTTTATAAAAATATGCTTTATTTTATGGGTATTTTGCATCTTTATTTTCATACAAAATTACATTATTTTATTGATATTCTGTGTTTTTATTTTGATACGATTTTACATTATTCTATGTATATTTTGTATATCTATTTTATACCAATGTACGTTATTTTATGTGAATTTGTTTTCATTTCATACACATTTACATTATTTGATGTGAATTTTGTACATGTATTTAAATACAAATTTAACTAATTATGTGTATATTTTGTATATCTATTTTCATAAAAATTGAAATTAATTTTGTGTATTTTATATATTTTTATTCAAATTTTCGTAATTTTATGTGTATTTTGTATATTTATTTTCCGACAAATATACGTTCTTTTATCGGAATTTTATTTATTTATTTTGATACGAATTTTCTTTTTTTTTAGGTGTATTTGAAATATATATTTTTATACTTATTTACATAATTTTATATGTATTTTGAATATATATTTTCATAGAAATTTACTCTATATGTATATGTATAGAAAATACACATGAAATAATCTAAATTCGTATCGAAATAAATGAACAAAATACCGATAAAATAATGTAATTTTGAATGAAAATATATATAGAAAATACACATAAAATAACGTAAATACAAATAAATATATACTCATAAAATGATTTGAATTTGAATGAAAATAGATATAAAAATAAACTTAAAATAAGGCAAATTTATAATGAAATATATATACAAAATACACATAAAATAATGTAGATTTGTTTCAAAATATATATACGAATACACATAAAATAACGTAGATTTCTATAGAAATATATATACAAAATACACATGAAATGTTGTAAATACTTATAAAAATATATATACAAAATACACTTTAAATAATGTAAATTCGTGTCAAAATAAATAATTAAAATATCAATAAAAGAATGTGTATTTATATGAAAATACATATACAAAATACACATAAAATAACGTAAATTTATAAAACTATATATAAAAATACACAAACAAGTTAAATTTGTATGAAAATAAATATACAAAATACACATAAAACTAGGTAAATTTGTAAAGAAATACATATACAAAATACACATAAAATAATGTAAATTTGAATGAAAATATATAAACAAATACACTTAAATTAACATAAATTTGTATAAAATATATATAAAAAATACTCATTAAATAATGTAAATATGTATAAAAAATATATATACAAAACACAAATAGAATAATGTAAAATCGTATTAAAATAAATACACAGAATGTAAATAAAATAATGTAAATTTGTATGAAAATAAAGATTTTTTATAAAAATACAAAATACACATGAAAGGATGTAAATATGTATAAAAATATATATACAAAATACACATTAAATAATGTAAATTCACGTCAAAATAAATAAACAAAATGTCAATAAAGGAATGTGTATTTGTATAAAAATAAATATACAAAATACACAAAAGATAACATAAATTTGTATAAAACTATATACAAAAATACACAAAAATAATTTAAATTTGTATGAAAATAAATATACAAAATACACATAAAATTAGGTAAATTTTTATTGAAATACATATACAAAATACACATAAAATACTGTAAATTTGAATGAAAATACATAAACAAATACACTTAAAATAACGTAAATTTGTATAAAAAATATATACAAAACACAAATAGAATAATGTAAAATCGTATCAAAATAAATACACAGAATATTAATAAAATAATGTAAATTTGTATGAAAATAAAGAAGCAAAATACCCATAAAATAACGCATTTTTTAAATATATACAATATACACATAAAAAATTTATTTGTATTAAAATAAATATACAAAATACACATACAATAAGGTAAATCTGTATTGAAATAGATATGCAAAATACATATAAAACAATGTAAATTTGTTTCAAAATATATATACGAATACACATAAAATAACGTAGATTTGTATAAAAATATATACAAAATACACGTAAAATGAAGTAAATACGTATAAAAATGTATACAAAATACACATAAAATAATGTAAATTCGTATCAAAATAAATAAACAAAATATCAATATAAGAATGTGTATTTGTATAAATATAAATATACAAAATACACATAAAATAACGTAAATTTTTATAAAACTATATACAAAAATACACAGAAGTAATTAAATTCGTTTGAAAATAGATATACAAAATACAGATAAAATAAGCTAAATTTGAATTGAAATGTATATACAAAATACATAAAATAATGTAAATTTGTATCAAAATATTTAAAAAAAATACATATAATAACGTAAATTTGTTTAAAAATATATTAACAAAATACACATTAAGTAATGTAAATACGTATAAAAAATATGTACAAAATACACATATAATCATGTAATTCGTATCAAACTAAATAAACAAAATAGCAATAAAATAATGTAAATTTGTATGAGAAAACATATACAAATACATATAAAATTACGCTAATTTCTATAAAAATATATGTCCAAAAATGAACGTAAAATAAATTAACTTTGGATAAAAATATATACAAAACACACATTAAATAATGTAAATGCGTACATAAAATAACCTAAATTTGTATAAAACTATATACAAAAATACAGAAAAATAATTTAAATTTGTATGAAAAGAAATATACAAAATACACATAAAATTAGGTTAATTTCTATTGAAATACATATACAAAATACACATAAAACAATGTAAATTTGAAAGAAAATATATAAACAAATACACATATAATAACGTAAATTTGTATGAAATATATATACAAAATACACATTAAATAATGTAAATATGTATAAAAAAATATATACAAAACACAAATAGAATAATGTAAAATCGTATCAAAATATATACACAGAATATTAATAAAATAATGTAAATTTGTATGAAAATTAAGATGCAAAATACCTATAAAATAACACATTTTTTATAAAATTTTTGATACCAAAATACATATAAAATATTTGAATTTGTATCAAAATAAATATACAAAATGCACATACAATAAGGTAAATTTGTATTGAAATAGATATGCAAAATACATATAAAATAATGTAAATTTGTTTCAAAATATATATGCGAATACTCATAAAATAACGTAGATTTCTATAAAAATACATATACAAAATAAACATAAAATTAAGTAAATACGTATAAAAAAATGTATACAAAATACACATAAAATAATGTAAATTCGTATAAATATAAATAAACAATATAGCAATAAAAGAATGTGTATTTGTATAAATATAAATATACAAAATACACATAAAATAACGTAAATTTATATAAAACTATATACATAAAATAACGCAAATTTCTATAAAAATATATGTACAAAAATGAACATAAAATAAATTTGCATAAAAATATATATACAAAACACATTAGATAATGTAAATGAGTTTAAAATATTTATACAAAATATCTATGAAATAATCTAAATTCGTATCGAATTAAATTAAGAAAATACCAATATAATAATGTAATTTTGGATGAAAATATATACAAAATACACATAAAATAACCTAAATACAAATACAAATATACACTAAAATAATTTAAAATTGAATGAAATAAATATACAAAATAAACATAAATAAGGTAAATTTGTAATGAAATATATGAAAAAATACTCATAAAATAATATAAATTTGTATGAAAATATATATACAAATACACATTAAATAACATGAATTTGTATAAAATTTGTATCAAAATATATACTTATACACACAATAAAATAACGTAATTTTTTTATGAAAATGTATATACAAAATACACAAAATAATTTAAATACGTAGAAAAATATATATACAAAAAACACATAAAATAATGTAAATATGTATGAAAATATATAAACAAATACACATAAAATAATGTAAATTTGGATAAAATATATATACAAAATGAACATTAAATAATGTAAATATGTATAAAAAAATATATACAAAAAACACATAGAATAATGTTAAATCGTATCAAAATAAATAAAGAGAATATCAATAAAATAATGTAAATTTGTATGAAAATAAAGCTGCAAAATATCCATATAATAACGCATATTTGCATAAAAATATATATACAAAAATACATATAAAATAATTAAATTTGTATTAAAATAAATATACAAAATGCACGTACAATAAAGTAAACTTGTATTGAAATAGATATGCAAAATACACATTAATAATGTAAATTTGTATCAAAATATATATACGAATACTCATAAAATAGAGTAAATTTCTATGAAAATATACATACAAAATAGATATACAAAATACACATATAACTAGTTAAATTTGTATTTAAATACATGTACAAAAAACACATAAAATAATGTAGATTTGTATGAAATGAAAACAAATACATTTTATATAAAATATATATACAAAATACACATAGAATAATGTAAAAATATATCAAAATAAATACACAGAATATCAATAAAATAATGTAAATTTGTATGAAAATAAAGATGCAAAATACCCATAAAATAAAGCATATTTTTATAAAAATACATATAAAAAATACACATAGATTAATCAAATTTGTATTAAAATAAATATACAAAATGCACATACAATAAGGTAAATTTGTATTGAAAAAATATGCAAAATACACATAAAACAATGTAAATTTGTTTCAAAATATATACGAATACACATAAAATAACGCAGATTTCTATAGAAATATATATACAAAATACACTTGAAATAATGTAAATACGTATAAAAATATATATAAAAAATACACATTAAATAATGTTAATTCGTGTCAAAATAAATAAACAAAATATCATGAAAAGAATGTGTATTTGTATGAAAATAGATATACAAAATACACATAAAATAACCTAAATTTGTATAAAACTATAAACAAAAATACACAAAAATAATTTAAACTTGTATGAAAATAAATATACAAAAAACATATAAAATTAGGTAAATATGTATTGAAATACATATACAAAATACACATAAAATAATGTAAATTTGAATGAAAATATATAAACATATAGACTTAAAATAACGTAAATTTGTATCAAATATATATACAAAAAACACATTAAATAATGTAAATATGTATAAAAAAATATATACAAAACACAATGTAAAATCGTATGAAAATAAATACTGAAAATATTAATAAAATAATGTAAGTTTGTATGAAAATTAAGATGCAAAATACCCATAAAATAACGCTTTTTTTTTTAAATATATATACGAAAAAACATAAAATATTTGATTTTGTATTAAAATAAATATATATATAAAATACACATAAAATAAGCTAAATTAAATGAAAAATATATACAAAATACACACAGAATAATGTAAAATCGTATCAAAATAAATACACAGAATATCAAGAAAATAATGTAATTTTGTATGAAAATAAAGATGCAAAATACCCATAAAATAAAGCATATTTATTTAAAAATACATATACAAAAATACACATAGAATAATTAAATTTGTATTAAAATTAATATACAAAATGCACGTACAATAAGGTAAATTTGTATTGAAAAAATATACAAAATGCACATTAAAGCGTAAATTTGTTTAAAAATCTATATACGAATACACATAAAATGACGCAGATTTCTATAGAAATATATATACAAAATACACTTGAAATAATGTAAATACGTATAAAAATATATATACAAAATACACATTAAATAATGTTAATTCGTGTCAAAATAAATAAACAAAATATCATGAAAAGAATGTGTATTTGTATGAAAATAGATATACAAAATACACATAAAATAACCTAAATTTGTATAAAACTATATACAAAAATACACATAAAATAATTAAATTTGTATTAAAATAAATATATAAAAAACATAAAATTAGGTAAATTTGTATTGAAATACATATACAAAATACACATAAAATAATGTAAATTTGAATGAAAATATATAAACATATAGACTTAAAAATTTAATAACGTAAATATGTATCAAATATATATACAAAAAACACATTAAATAATGTAAATATGTATAAAAAGAGTATATACAAAACACAAATAGAAAAATGTAAAATCGTATCAAAATAAATACAGAAAATATTAATAAAATAATGTAAATTTGTATGAAAATTAAGATTCAAAATACAAATAAAATAACGCATTTTTTTTATAAAAATATATATACGAAAAAGCATATAATATTTGATTTTGTATTAAAATAAATAGATATACAAAATACACATAAAATAAGCTAAATTTGAATTGAAATATATATACAAAATACATAAAATAATGTAAATTTGTATCAAAATACTTATACAAATACACATATAATAACGTAAATTTGTATAAAAATATATAAACAAAATACACATTAAATAATGTAAATACGTATAAAAAATGTACAAAATACACAAATAATCATGTAATTCGTATCAAAATAAATAGACAAAATACCAATAAAATAATGTAAATTTCTATGAGAAAACATATACAAAATACACATAAATAACGCAAATATCAATAAAAATATATATAATATAATATATTTTTATACATATTTAAAATATTTAATGTATATTTTGTATATATATTTTATCCAAATTTACGTTATGTTATATATATTTGTTTATATATTTTCATACAAATTTACATTATTTTATGTGAGTTTTGTATATGTATTTCAATACAAATTTGCTTAACTTTATGTGTATTTTGCATATCTATTTTCAAACAAATTTAAATTATTTTTGTGTATTTTTGTATATATTTTTATACAAATTTTAGTTAATTTTTTTTTGTATATATATTTTCCAACAAATATACATTCTTTTATTGGAATTTTGTGTATTTAATTTTTTACGAATTTACATTATTTTATGTGTATTTTGTATATATATTTTTCTACGTATTTAAATTATTTTATGTGTATTTTATATATACATTTTCATAAAAATTTATGTTATTTTATTGTGTGTATTCGTATATATTTTGAAACAAATTTTATACAAATTCATGTTATTTTATATGTATTTGTATATATATTTTCATACAAATTTATATTATTTTATGTGTATTCTTACATATATTTTATTACAAATTTACCTTATTTTATGTTTATTTTGTATATTTATTTTAATATAATCAAATTTAAATTATTTAATGTATATTTGTATATTATTTTAATAAAAATTTAATTATTCTATGTGTATTTTTCTATATGTATTTTTATAAAAATATGCTTTATTTTATGGGTATTTTGCATCTTTATTTTCATACAAATTTACGTTATTTTATTGATATTCTGCTCATTCATTTTGATACGATTTGACATTATTCTATGTGTATTTTGTATATATTTTTCATACAAATTTACGTTATTTTATGTGTATTTGTTTATATATTTTGACACAAATTTACAATATTTTATGGGTATTTTGTATATATATTTCAAAAAATTTTTTATCTAGTTTTATGTGTATTTTGAATATCTATTATCATTCAAACTCAAATTATTTTTATGTATTTTTGTATATATTTCAATACAAATTTTAGTAAGGTTATGTGTATCTTGTAAATCTATTTTTATTCACATATATATTATTTTATTGGTATTTTGTTGATTTATATTGATACGAATTTACATTATTTTATATGTACTTTGTATATATATTTTTATGTATTTACATTATTTAATATTTATTTTGTGTATATAATTTTATACAAATTCATGGTATTTTATGTGTATTTGTATATATATTTTCATATAAATTTACATTATTTTATGTGTATTGCATATATTTCATTACAAATCTACCTTATTTTATTTATTTTGTATGTATTTTGTACATTTATATTTATTCAAATACACATGCTTTTATTGGTATTTTTTTTATTTATTTTGTTTCGAATTTACATTATTTTATATGAATTTTTTTACATTTTTTTTATACGTATTTACTTAATTTTATGTGTATTTTGTATATATATTTTTATAGAAATCTACGTTATTTTATGTGTATTCGTACATATATTTTGAAACAAATTTAAATTTTTTTATATTTAAAATAATTTAAATTTTTATTTAAATATATATTAAAAATAAATATAAATAAATTTAAATTTTTTTAAAAATATTTATAATAATAAACATAAAATAACGTAGATTTCTATGAAAATATACATACACAATACATATCTAATGATGTAAATAAGTATAAAAATATATATATCAAATACACATAAAATAATGTAAATTCGTATCAAAATAAATAAACAAAATACCAATAAAAGAATGTGTATTTGTATAAATATAAATATACAAAATACACATAAAATAACGTAAATTTATATAAAACTATATACAAAAATACACAGAAGTAATTAAATTTGTATGAAAATATATACAAAACACACAGAAAATGAGCTAAATTTGAATTGAAATATATATACAAAATACATGAAATAAAGTAAATTGGTATCAAAATATTTATACAAATACACATATAATAACGTAAATTTGTATGAAAATATATAAACAAAAAACACATTAAATAATGTAAATACGTATAAAAATGTGCAAAATATATATAATCATGTAATTCTTATCAAAATAAATAAACAAAATACCAATAAAATAATATAAATTTGTATGAGTAAACGTGTATAAATATAAATGTACAAAATACACATACAAAATAAACAAAAAATAAGGTAAATTTGTAATGAAATATATGTACAAAATACACATAAAATAATGTAAATTTATATGAAAATATATATACAAATACACAAAAATATCATGAAAAGAATGTGTATTTGTATGAACATAAATAATAGATAATAAATTTGTATGAAATATATATGCAAGATATACATTAAATAATGTAAATATGTATAAAAAAAATATATACAAAAACAAATAGAATAAAATAAGATCGTTTCAAAATAAATACACCGAATATTAATAAATAATGTAAATTTGTATGAAAATAAAGATGTAAAATTCCCATCAAATAGCGCATTTCTTATAAAAATATATATACCAAAATACACATAAAATATTTAAATTTGTATTGAAATAAATGTACAAAATGCACATACAATAAGGTAAACTTCTATTGAAAGAGATATGCAAAAATACATATAAAACAAAGTAAATTTGTTTCAAAATATATACGAATACACATAAAATAACGTAGATTTCTATAAAAATATATATACAAAATACACATAAAATTAGGTAAATACGTATAAAAAAATGTAAACAAAATACACATAAAATAATATAAATTGGAAACAAAATAAATAAACAAAATACCAATAAAAGAATGTGTATATGTATAAATATAAATGTACAAATACACATACAAAATAAACATAAAATAAGGTAAATTTGTAATGAGATATATGTACAAAAAACACAAAAATAATGAAAATTTATATGAAAATATATATACAAATACACATAAAATACCATGAATTGTTTAAAATTATATATTCAAAATAAATAAATAATGTAAATGCGTATAAAAATATATATAAAAAGTACATATAAAATAATGTAAATTCGTATCAAGATAAATCAACAAAATACCAATAAAATAATATATATTTGATTGAAAATAGATTTACAAAATACACATAACATAACTAAAATTTTATTGAAATATATACAAAATACATAAAAATAATTTGAGTTTGTATGAAAATAGATATTCAAAATACACATAAAACTAGGTAAATTTCTTTTGAAATATATATACAAAATACCATAAAATGTAAATTTGTGTCAGAATATATAAAACAGAATATCAATAAAATAACGTAAATTTGTTTGAAAAATATATACAAAATACACATAGAATAATGTCATATCATCAAAATGAATGAGCAGAATATCAATAAAATAATTAAATTTGTATTAAAATTAATATAAAATACATATACAATAAAGGTAAATTTGTATTGAAAAATATTGTAAAATACACATAAAAGTATAAATTTGTTTAAAATCGATATACGAATACACATAATATAAGGTAAATTTGTATAGAAGATATATACAAAATACGTTGTACATAAGAGGTAATGATGTAAATACGTATAAAATATATATACAAATACACATTAAATAACGTAAATTCGTCAAAATAAATAAACAAAATATCAATAAAAGAGATATTATATTTGTATGAAAATAGATACTTACAAAATACTCATAAAATAGCCTAAGTTTGTATAAACTTATATAAAAATACTGCAAAAAATAATTTAAATTTAGCCTTGAAAATAAATATATAAAATACACAGTGGCACGCATCTATTATGCAAATGTAGGTTATTTAATGTGAATTGTTTTC